>NC_060212.1:21146071-21450892 GCF_021130785.1 Homalodisca vitripennis
CTGAGACTAAAGTCAGTGACAGCTGTACTCAGACTTGAGTACACAAGTGGAACAAGGGAATGTGAAGTGTCGTGCTGTCTAGTCTTGAGAATACAAACGGCTTCATTTGCACGGTTCAACAACACATTTTTTAAGTTTATTACAGTGCTTTATTTCCTCGATTTAGTGATAGTCCTGTATTGCGTATAAATAAAAGTCGCAACCAACTTAAAAGTTAAGCAAAACAATTATTAATTGGCAAAACGTGTAGCCTAAAAAGTTTTAACGTCTCTGTCCATACATCTGTATGTCCGCATGTTATATCGAAACAAAACTGAGCTGTAGACTTTAAATTATGCACACAGCTTCACTTATATAAGCTTTCAATATATATAACGAAATATTGTATACCTTCCGGAAAAGACAAGCTATCATTATTTCATTATTTCAAATATATTTGTTCCTAGTAGGTATTATTAGATAAGGGTAATCTCACTATAGGAAGTAAGTGAGTATACAGTACATGTCGCTGTCATGTTAATATGACGTATAATGCTAGTCCTCTCTTTACAGACTAGTCTTTCTGTGTGTTTTTCGTTGTCATCATATATGTAAACAACTGCTAAGTCTCAACCAAATCCCATGGAGTGACTTGTTGCATTATCGATCTAAGTGAAAGTCATATAAATGAAGGTCCTTGCAATATTTCAAGGCCATAGGTAGTTTTTTTCAAAATATCATGTGAACAGACAGACAGGCAGATAAAACTGGAATTTGTATCCTTTTTAGTGACAGGCTTTTCTAAATGCTCAGTCCATAAGAGACTTTTGTATATAAAATGTAGAGCTATTTTTATCATTAACTATTAAGTTTAGAACCCTGTCCTTGTCCCATACTACTATTGTTACTGACATTGAATCAAATATCAGAAATATGAGATTAACTATTCTAAACTATGACTAATATTATTCGAAGGACACTGATTTAAATACCTTCTTCCTTCTACTACTACAGATATGGAGAGCCTTCAATGTCTATAGGAGTTTCGATAAACACCAAGTTATATATTTATTAGTATAATGTCTCGTTTAATATTTTGTGCTCTTTATTACCATGTGAAAAGTTTCATAATAAGTTTATAAGTTTCAATCTGTTAGGTACCTTTCGATATAAGAACTCTTTATGACATAAAATATTTTAGCTCGAAGAGTTCCGTCTATATGTCTTGGGACGTATTGCAACACAAAAGAGCACTGTTTCTGTTCTCTCACATATCAGACGAATACTTAAATTGACAGAGAAATTGTGTAGGAGCGAAAGAAAGAACATGAGCGACATGAGTAGTTGGTTGGAAGTTGATAACATTTACACAATGGAGACATGTATCTGCGTCCCAGGAGAGACATGTCGTCGACAATGTTTGCCACATAACTATAGAAATAGTTAAAGGTAGGTGCATCAGTCTCTATACTGTCTTTATATGTTATGATTCTCGTGGAAATAAAATACCACCAATCATTCTAAAACATATACTGTTATCAGTAGTAGTAAATTGTAGGTTCTAGGACAGAATGTTATCTGTCTGCGGGGGGTCCTTATCAGTGATAAACCTCTGACCTTTTCCGCATTCCAATGATAAACACGCGCTAGATAACCCGGACCCCAATTAAAAATCAATTAGATAAGGCTTATCAAAGATAACCTTCGACTTTTTCCGGTTTGGCACGCGCCAGATAACCTTGAGCTCAATTAAAAAGCAATTTGATACGTCTTATCGGAGATTAGCACGCGTCACTATTGTTTACGTTTCGTATCGCGGTCTACTGACCTCAGGTTCACGGACGTTACTGACGTCAGTGATGTTATTGTTTACACTTGTCAACAAGAAGAAAATTTTGTGTGAGATGCTTGGGTACGATTATTTAATGTTATAATAGAAAAAAAACTGGAGAAATTCGACCTGTTCAGAGTGGATTCGTATCGTCTACCAAGTGGACTTTCGGAGATTCTAAATGGTACAAGGCTCAAACATTTCAAACCACTTCACGTAATAGCAGTGAACCAACTCAGAACTCTCAAGTTTCATCTAGTGAGGAAAATACTCGCGTTGTGATTCAATATCATTATTATTATTATGAACGCGTGGGTAACGATCCGTTTGTATAAAAAAACAAAGAGTTTGTGGATACTCGATTCATGAACATTGATGATAACACTTTTAATGAACTGAGATATTGTCAGTACCCAAATCTAATATACTAGACATTGAGTTTTGAAGTGAAAGCAACGACAGTTAACGATCATGTGCCTCCTAATCCTCTAGATGAGGGGTATAAAAATGTGTGCGTAAAAACTTTAAATATGAATATACCAAACAGCAATTACAAGCGTGAACGGTTATCTCGTTAAAGATTTTTCAGAATTTACTGTTTTTGTTGTGCAATTCGATTGTGTTCGTAGTTAGGCTATGACTCATTGTCGATAATAATGTGCTTATTAATCATATTTAGTTGTTATAAATGGAAAACTTTACAATGGTATTTATTATTATAATTTGCTCCATCATGGTGATATTAAGTGCAACATACGCACTCTTCCTTCATGTTGTTTGTGTTGTTTATAGTCAACATAATTTTACATCTCAACATTGGATTAATGGGAGCACACATATAGCTCACGCAATACCAAACAAAACAAAAAATAAATTTATACTATTCGCCACAATCATCTGATCAACCGTTACTAAGCTTGAATTATTTAAATATTACACATGAGAAAAGTGGTGAATTTCATAAAGATGAACCCACTGGAGCAACACTTTCGTTTGAAGATGACAGTGAATACGATTTAAATGATTTATATGGTGGAGAAGGAATGAACTCCTCTGAAGAGATCCTAACATCAGAAGACAATTACACTTATTACAATTCGAATTCGGAAAATAATTGTTGTCAACAATTTGATGAATGTTTAGAAATTAATGAATCTTTTAAAAAAGACATTGAAGACTATATTACGAGGATACAACAGTTAAATGGTGTAATTATAAGGTTGAACGCGACGATACATGTATTAGAGCATGATGCTGGAGTAAGGAATAGAGATTTGTATGAATTAAAATCCGGAAGATCAAGATGTAAATACTATCGAAAGAGAAATATGAATAGACATCATCGCAATGGTTGAACATGAAACTATGCATTATATCTTATCAGAAACCTTTGAACCACATATTATGACGTAATTTTAAAATATAGATATTTATATCGTGTTTTGTATTTCTTGCATATCATTCTGTGACCTGGCTCTGAATTGAACGGATAAAAATGGAGTTTATTATAGATTTTCAAGGTTTTAAAAATGTTTCCAACGAGTTTATAGTGAAAGAACTAGCTCTTATATCTACAGATGCACAAGTATATGAACTTCATCTGTTTCAACCGCCATGTGATTTTGATGAACTTCCTCATAAACTTCAAAAACAAGTAATTTGGTTAGAAAGAAAATATCATGGACTGTTTTGGGGATCAGGTTGTAGAGAATACAATGAACTGAAGGATATATTTAAAAATTTGAATTTAAATGGTAACGTTTACGTGAAAGGAAATGAAAAACAGAAGTTTATCACTAATTTACTATCAGATTTTGATGTAAATGTTGTGAATTTAGAAGATCTCGGTTGTCCTTGTTTAGCAACTTTAAGATCTTATTTCTTCCAGCCATCCTTGATGAAAACAATGTAATTTTAATCATACCTTTCACAACTGTGCTTATGTTAATGTTCATGTTTTGTTAAATTGGTTGAAAAACCAAAAATTGGTGGAGGAAAGAGTTGAAAAAGTAAAATTTGGCTATTAAAGAGTGTTACTATAAAGGATACAAGAATATGACAGTGGAACTAGTCAAGTGTCTTCCAAAAGAGTTTATTGTAAACCACTCTGAGGACGTGGAAAACGTGTATGATAAGCTTCCGGATAAAATGAAATATGATGTGGATATTTTATTAAGTATGAAGTGTACGGAACATTATCCAGATAATACAAATACTCCGAAGAGAAGGCATTGCAATTATTGTCTAACCAAGAAGGTTGCATCATCATCATCTGTACAAAGTTCATAGATAAATGAACTCTATTGTGAAATAATTGACAGTATCGGCTTGCCAGTCTAATTGTAAACAACGATGACAGAAAACGGCTACGATGAGTGCTGCAGAATGTTCAATTTCAGTAAAAAGGATTTAATAACGTCAGGATTTTACCGATCAAAATGTTTTGAATATATTGTTTGCTGTGGATGCGGGTGGCAGTCAGATAACACAAGTCTCACCATAAGACATGTAAATTTTATACATAAAATCAACAATCCTGACTGTGAAATGAGCAAGTTTATAAAAGAAGATTATAGTAATTATGATAAATATAAGAAATCTGTTTTGGAAACAGAAGAAATGATGAGAGAAACTTTCATGCGTTGGCCTAAATCTTACCCTTCTGTGGAGAAAATGGTACAAACAGGATTATTCTACACTGGAGATGGTGATGCAACTACGTGTATCAGCTGTGGCGTTACACTGGATCACTGGTCACCTCAAGATGATCCGCAAGAAGAACACAGGAAAGGTTCACCATTTTGTAAACTTGTTACATAAGTGTAAAATAAATAGTATTTATGTGTAATATATTTCGTTATTATTTTCACTTTTGTTATACACCTCATGATGAATACATTAAGCGTAAGAGCAGGTATAGCAAGAGAATTGCATAAACAAGCACGTAGGAATTTTCATACTCGTCATGTTGAACTTAAGGGTATTAATGATCTGTATCAAGCTGATTTGGTGGAAATGATTCCATTTCAAAAACAAAATAAGGGTTTTAAATATATAATGACAATCATTAATTGTTTCAGTAAATTTGCGATTGCTATACCGTTGAAGTCTAAAATGGGAATTGAAATTGAGAAAGCTCTAAAACCAATATTATTAAAATATCCTATGAAACATTTTCAGACTGACCAAGGAACTGAATGGTTCAATTCTAGAGTTAAATCGTTACTAAATAGGTATAACATAAATCATTATCATACATTCTCAGATAAAAAAGCTGTAATCGTTGAAAGGTTTAACCGCACACTGAAAAGTAAAATGTGGAGAGCGTTTAGTGAACAAGGTAGTTACCGCTGGCTCGGTTTATTACCAAAGCTTGTAAACGTATATAACAATACTGTTCACAGAACTATAGGAGTCAAACCTGTTGATGTATCAAATCTAAATGAGAGAGATATTTTATTAAGGATTGTTAAAACCCGTAAAACTCCTCAGTTAAAACAAAAATTCAAAGTTGGTGATCCAGTTAGAGTAAGCAAAAAATCTAAAGTGTTTACTAAAGGTTATTTTCCTCAATGGAGCAATGAAAATATATACTGTATATAAAGTACAGTTAACGAAACCTATTACATATATATTAAGAGATGATAAAGGAAATGTCATTAAAGGAGGATTCTATCAAGAGGAACTAAGCAAAACCAATTACAAATACACGTATTTAGTAGAAAAAGATTGTTAGGAAAAAAGGTGATAAAGTTTTAGTGCGTTGGTTAGGATTTGATAAATCACATGACAGTTGGATTAATAAAGTAGATCTTCTATAATGAAGTTTGAAAAACAAAAAAATAATTTTTCTGTTATAAATTTAGATATGATAATAAAGGAGAAGAATTCAGAATACAAAAAAACATCATGGTAAATTATTACCTAATTCTATAAGATGTATAATTTGCGGTCCTTCCAACTGCGGAAAACGAACTTAATGTTAAATTTATTATTTTCTCCGCAAGGTCTGTTTTTTGAGAATATTTATATATTCTCGAAATCATTGTATCAATCAAAGTATGAGTTTTTGAAATGTGTGTTAAAAAAACTTCCTGAGATTGGATACTTTTCGTTTTCAGACAACGATGAAGTCCCACACCCAAGTGAAGTGAAACCGAATTCCATAATGATTTTTGATGATGTAGCTTGTGGTAAACAAACTAATATAAAAAATTACTTCTCCATGGGAAGACATAATGATGTTGATACGTTTTATATTTGTCAAACGTACAGTTACATTCCAAAACAGTTGGTTACGTGATAATGCTAATTTTATAGTTGTTTTCAAACAAGATGATCGTAACTTGCAACATATCTACCATGATCATGTAAACCCTGACATGAGTTTCGATACATTTAGAACTATTTGCTTTAGGGTATGGGATCAAGGAAACAATAAATTTATTGTTATCGATAGAGAAAGTCAAGTTAATAAAGGACGTTATCGATCAGGATTTGATACGTTTGTAACACTATAAAGGGAGAGGTTACAAATCGTTTTGCATCTCATTTACTCCTTCAGTCGATGTTTGACGATCAAGGAGTAAAGATGAAGAGTGAAGCAACAGAGGACGATCAATGTGAACCAATTGAGAATGAAAAAATTAACAAAACAAAAGAAGATATTATCAAAGAAATTACAGAACTCCGAAAAAATATAAAACGAAAACATAGAACACTTAAACGTGACCTTATAGAAACTGAAGATATGTGGAAAAACAAATTAAAACCAATATCAGAACCGTTACAAAAACTAGTTGAGGAGGGTGAACAGCTTCAACAACAGCAGCAAGAAGTTAAGAAAGAACTTAAGAGGAAAAGTTTAGAAGACCATGAAGAAACACCTGCGAAACGTTACTTACCTCAACATCCTCAAGGAGTTAAGAGAAAGCCTCGCCTAAATCTTCCAACTCAACCTGATTATGAGAGTGATTATGAATATGATGATGGTAATAGTGAAGAGCTTCCTACTGCAAAACGATTAGCAAGTCATGATTCTTATATGGAAACTGAATTAACAAATGATAATAACGATATTGAAATGAATACACCACCGCCGCCAAAGCAGTTTGACGAGGAAATGGTATACGAGTCAACAAGTGGACAGGAATTATTAAAAACACCCCAAGGAAAAAAACTTGCAAGGAATTTGTAGAACGTGAGTTTAAGGGGAAAATTGCTAGAGATTATTTTCTAAAACTTATACAAGGAGGTAAAACTCTAGACCATAATTATGGTATTCGAATCGATGGTGATTCTTGGATGATAGGAGACAAACGAATAGATATTCATGTTGATGATATTTTAATAGATGGAAAAAGATATAAAGGTACACCCGGTCTTTATGAATTAATAGTTATGAACATTCCAAACGATTATATTTATACTGAAGAGGATTTAAATGCATATGCTGACATTTTGAGAGAAACTAACGTTTATAGAGTGAATTATTCAGCAACAGGAAAAATTAGATCTAACAGAGGAAGTAAATATAAAAATATAATTGCTCCTCTGATTAATCGAGTACCAACACTTGAAGACCATCACATGTCAACATATTCTGATTTGGTAAATAAAGAAGCTACCGGGAGCGGTATTAATTTAACAAACACCGCACCTAATTATGTCTATTTTGACGATCCAAATGAACTTGTAGATCGATTGAGGTTATTATTAGCATCTCAACAAGCGGGGAACACAGGTCATTCAAATGAAATCAACTCAATCATTGAAGAACTACTTGAATTAGAACCTGTATTGTCAAAAAACGTTGTAGTGAATAAATAAATAAATATTGTTATCAAGTTGAATATTGTTCATTTTATTTCTATTCCTCACATGATATACATGTATCATGAGTGTTGATAAATTTGGTCACCATTCACGATCGACTAAGGTTCTTAGAGGTCCAAAAGGAGAAGGGTTCGAACTTACTATCGAAGGCAATTATGATATGCAAAATAAGAAACTGTGTAATGTCAGAGAACCTACCGAGAAGAACGATGCTGTAAATTTAAACTACATCAAAAACAATAGTCTGTTAAGGACCAAAGATGGGAGTTTGTTTAATGCAGAAAATCTAAAAATATCAAATGTTGGAAAACCTTCAAATTTACAAGATGTAGTTAACGTGCAATATTTAAAAGATTCCATCGAAGACTGTTTAAGGATTGAAAATGGAAAGTTTGATGCGAAAAATAAAGTTATATGCAGTGCTAGTGAACCGGTTGAGGAGTATGACATTGTAAATTTAAAATACTTCAATAAACATGCTGTTAATGTGCAATATTTAAGAGATAACACATTAATACTTAATAAAACAACTAAAGAACTTGATGCAAAGAGTGCTACCATATCAAATCTGTCTAAACCTAAGTTTCTGTACGATGCTGTGAACAAATTATATTTTCTAGAAAATATTGCCGACATAACCTACGCAATTTATTATCAAATTCACAAAAGGAGTAAGAAAAAGATGACTAAATCCGAATGGATAAATAAAGTTATAAAATATAAAAACATAAATTGGCTTGATCTTTTTTCAGTTAAAGTAGAGTCCCCAGTAAGTGAAGACGTCTCTTAGATGTATTTAAGTAATGGCTGTGCGAAACAACCGCTTCAGTCGTTATTGTGGCTCCGACTGTTAAGTACAATTGGAAAAACTGCAAGTGCTATTATAAATCGAGGAATTGACATTTTACCTTTTGAATTACATTTACCTGGAGGTTATCAGTACTGCGGTCCTGGTTACAGATTTACAAAAGAGATTAAGTAGAAACGATCCAGGAATTAACGGTTTAGACGCAGCTTGTAAGGAACATGATATAGCGTACTTAAAATATCAAGATACTAATCACAGAGCATACGCTGACAGAATCTTAGCTGAAAAGGCTTGGAATAGATTTAAAGCATCAGATTCAAGTGTAGGTGAAAAAAGCTGCAGCGTGGGCAGTTACAAATATTATGAAAGCGAAATCTAAATTAAGTGGTGGATCAATAAGGAAGAAGAAGAAGAAAGCAGTACAGAAGAGGAAACAGATGAAAACAAATAAAAATATAAAAAACAATAAGAAAACAAAGACAAACAAGAACAAAACAAAGCAAATGAAAAAAACCTTAAAGGGAAAGGGGTTATATTTAAAACCGTATTCCGGATCAGGATTAAAAAAAAAAAAAATATATTCTTCGAAAATAATAGATGAGCTTCCAAGTAAACCGCTATCACAGTTTGACATTTTAAAATGTGCTAAGCTTCTAAAGTTACCATACTTTAGAGGAGTATTTATGAGAGACCTGTTACCACCTAAAATTAACGATAATGAATCTGCAGTTGTTAATTTAGATAGTATAAATGGAAAAGGTACACATTGGGTATGTTATGTGAAACGTGGATATAACGTAGAATACTTTGACAGTTTTGGTAATTTAAGACCGCCGACCGAGTTGGAGGATTATTTTAACAGTGGACCCCATCACGTTACAATCAAATACAATTACTTTCCGAGGCAGAAGGAAAATACTTTTAACTGCGGTCATTTGTGTTTTAGACTTTTTGTTCGTGAAGAAATGATTTGTGTTACAGGAAGATCGTCTGATCTCAAGTGTACGTTATTTCCTCCTTTAGATTTATCAAGATCTAATGACTGGGAAATGGGTTTTTTGGATTTAATGACTTACAATTCAATTCCCAATATTGAAGAAAATATCAATAACGTACTTTACATCGGCTCCAATACAATATCTCTTCCAACAGGATCTTATGAAATAGAAGACATTCATAAGTATATTAACAATAAATTGAAAGAAATAGATCCGACTACAACATTCAAGTTAAAAGCAAACAACAATACACTTAAAAGTGAAATATGGTGTTCTAAGAGAATTAGACGTTTCGAAACCTCACAATTTAGGTTCGTTACTTGGGTTTATAGATAAAGATATCAAGATATTGGATGCAAATAAATGGCATGTATCATCAAGTCAAGTGGCCATTAACAAAGTTGATATCATACGAATCACTTGTAATATTGTAGGTGGTTCATATAGAGACGGAATCGAAGGACACGTATTACATGAAATTTTATCCAGTGGTTGGACCTGGATTTTAAAATTGTTGAAAGGACCTGAATCAGTACAATATCTTCCAATTTACAAACAAAATAATTTATCAGAATTTAACATAAAACTAGAAGATCAGAACGGAGATTTAATTAATTTCAGAGGTGAAAACATTAATTTTACGCGTTCACATTAGAGAGAAAGCAGGAAAATAAACTATGGGCTTGGTGTTTTAACTCAACCTCTGCATCTTCTAAAAAAAAAGTTAGTTAAAAACCTTTCATACTACACCAAATGTCAGTATTCCTCGAACAGTGAAGCCGTTAACATTGAGGAACCGCATATTTCTTAACTCACTAGGAATATTTAAATCACCTTTATCATCATGAACGGAATACTGGATATTGGTGAAAATGTAAATTTTGATGATTCAGTAATTAATATTGAATGGCATTCTCACAATCCATACTCTTCGAATTCATTAAAGAATAGTGATGAAATTAGAATTCCAGTTCACCAACAAGATGTATACACATTACCAAGTCGAAGTTTCCTTCTGATTGAGGGAAAAATTATAAAGGTTGCTGACAATTCTGATGATATAACTACGGAGTTGGTTAAATAATGCTATGTCATTTTTGTTTGATGAAATACGATATGAACTGTGTGGTACAGAAATTGATAGAGTTAAAAATGTTGGTATTACGACTACAATGAAAAATATACTTACATCTCGCCCAAGTGATGTCAACTGGATGGAAAATGCTGGTTGGAAAATTACATCAGTAGAAAATTTGAGTAATAGAACTAACTTTTCTTTTTGTGTACCTCTTAAATTGCTTCTTGGATTTGTAGAAGATTATAATCATATTTTATTAAATGTTAAAACAGGAATTGGTACTTTTAAGGGCATCAAGTGATAAGAATGCCATCATTCAGAGTGGAGCTGCTTTACATGATTTTAAAATAAATTTGACAAAAGTTATTTGGAAAGTACCTTACGTACAAGTTGAAGACAATATAAAATTATCTCTTTTAAAAGTTGTAGATAAAGATCAACCCATTTCTATTCCTTTTAGAAGATGGCAGTTAAACGAATATCCATCTTTACCAGCCTCGCAGTTTCAAACATGGACAGTTAAAACTAGTTCAGTTATGGAAAAGCCACGCTACGTCATACTAGGTTTTCAAACAAATCGTAAAGACAATGCTGCTAAAAATGCATCTCATTTTGATTTTTGTAGTTTGGAAAATGTTAAATTGTACCTCAACAGCAAATACTATCCATATGATAACTTGAATGGGAATAAATCACTAATGTATGACTTGTATACAAGATTTCAATCTTCTTATTATTCAGGATGTGATGATCAACCTTGTCTCGATAAAAAAAACATTTTTAGCTAAAACTCCTTTATTTGTTATAGACTGTTCTAAACAATTAGAAACACTAAAGACTGGATCACTTGATATACGTCTAGAAATTCAAACTTCTGCTGAAGTACCTGCTAATTACAGCTGCATATTGTTTGAATAATTCATGATGCTTTGGTTCAATATTTACCATTGTCTGGAATTGTAAAGAAAATTATGTAATTCAAAAATCAAATATAATAAACAAAATGTTATTTAAAATGTTTTGTCTCTTTAATTTCCTTGGTACTCTTAAATTAGAATAGGAAAAAAATAACAACACATAATTATTAGTATACAATCAGTTTTATTTACAATATTTACATAACAACAGGTGAATGTATATTGTTAACATCATTTTAGTTGGTAATGTCCATAAGCCATTGTATTGATACCATCTTCACAAACACTCCTTTTGTCATCATCATAATTTAATGCCAATTTGTTTACTGATAATGTTTTGATATTATGTTTTTTTGATTGAAATAATGTTACATCACATCTTAAATTGACTTTATTATTCAAACAGTTCAGGAAATCATTAAAGTGAATTTTTTTATCTACAACTGATTTTTGTTATACCTTTGGCTTTTTTCAATCTATGACCCTGACTTGTTGTAAGATATTCATTATTCATAGTTGTATATGTGTACAATTTAGGTTTCAAACCTATAAATTCTAAAATAGGAATACTTACACATTCATCTTTGAATTTTCCTAGAGTTTTCTTGTTTGTCTCGTCATAACATTTATGATCTTTAGGGTAGTCGGACAAATCAAGAAAGCACTTTAAGTTTGGGTTGAGGAAATCCTCATACACATCAGGAGTGAATATTTCATAAAAAAAGGAATCTGTATCTAAATAAAGTACGTTAACAATCTTATTGGAATAAAAAGGTTTAACTACATTATAGTGAAAATCATACATATGCAATTTAGATAATTCAAGAACAGTAAAACCTATATAGATTGGTTTATTAAAATACAATTTATCCTTTACCATTTCAATGGCTGAAATATTCTCACCATAGACAATTCTGTTCTTGAACCCAGGTTTAGAAACAAGTTTTTCTACTTTTCTGGAATCAGTTACCAGTTCAAGATTAGTACGTTTTTCTTATATTTTCAATTGTTTTTTCCAAACATAGCATTGTAAGAAGCTTATAAAATTCTTTCTCAAAGCTATTGTTTGCTTCTTTTCGTTTTTTAGTATTGAAATCTATATAAGGTTTCAACCAAGTGCTTTGATTAAATTTCAATACTCTACGGATTTTCTTTAGTTTTAATCCATGATTCAAAGCTTGCTTTAAAACTAAATAGTGACAAACGTATTTCTTTTTGTGTTCTAAAGTAGTTAGGAGTTTGATTTGCTTTGATCCTGGAGGACATTTGTTTTCTGACAAGAACGGTAAGTCATTGTGTTTGTCATGTAAACGATGAGGGATATTTTACATCACACTCAATTATGTAACCAACATCCCCATTATCAGGTACAGACAAAACATCAAATGTCTTAATTTGTTTTTTTGGTTAACCATTTAAAAGAATCTTTTGGTATAGGTTTTGACATTGCGTATCCATATAAGTTGTTTGCATCTATATATATTAAAAATGAACTGTCTTTTCCCAGGATCAAAGGCGTTACCCATGTAACTATTATTAGATTTTGCATGGCGTTTTACACACTGTGTAATACCACCTCTTATACCTTTCTCAATGAAAAGATATTGATTATAATCTTCAATAAGTTCAAGTTTTACGTTTGTAAATTTTAACATAGCATCAAAAGTAAGACTAGGTAAGGTTAAGTAATGAGCAGGATCCAAATCGTAGTTTGATTGACATACTAATCTAAAGTTTTGAAATACATCACACAAAAGTAATACATCAGTTTTAAGGTAAAGATCACTATATTCACCTAGTGTTTTACATTGAAAACTATTCCAAACCTTTTTAGCATGTTCATAATCTGATTCACTGATGTCATTTAGAGTCATAGTGTTATAGAAACATTCCTTGCTTGGTAACTGAGTTAAATCAAGTTTTTCCCAAGCATCTGTAAACTCATATGGATAAACACCCTTTCTAGTAACTAATGGCAAGTCTTCGTTGTTAAAAAACATCTTTGTATGATTAAATTGGTCTAAGCTTAAATTTTGTACAAGCGAACTTAAACTACTTCCCATAAATCTAAAGCTATCAACAAAATCTTAATTTAATTCCACTTTCTGTATGCTTAACAAATGAAATGTATTTTTCTTTGCTATTTCGGAATTACTTCAACTTTTCTTTCATCACAACCTAGATTTTTTATTATAAAATGACTATCGTAATTTGAACTTCCGTGAATTACTACAGGAAGAAACTTTTGATTTTGTCGCTTTAAGTTACAAGCATAACACAAAACTGATCTAAAACGTCCTGACAAATGACAGTGATCTTTACAAGGTTGGTTAAAAGTTTCAGTAAACTCCGAATTGCAGCATTCACAATGAGTGGTTGACTTAACTCTTTCTTTTTCTTCCTGAGTAAGAGGTAGCATTGATTTGTTTACATCTAATAAATCACCAATTAGGTTTGCCATGCTTACTATATATTCTACAAATTTTGCCGAGGCATTAGGTCCTCTATACAAATATGGTTCATTCGGTAAGCTATTTAATATTTCATCAGGTAGACTGTCTTTATCGTAAGCAAAATACACACAAAAGCTCATTGGCTCGTGAATAGATTTTACAGTTACATGTTGAGACAACTTTTCTTCAGCTAAAGGCTTTTTTAGAATAGATTCAAAATCGCAATAAGCTACAATAGGTACTGGGTATTTGTAATGAAAATTAGAAAAAGATAAAAACAACGGTTCGTCCGAATCATCACTGTCAACAGGCATAATAACTTTAAATAGGTTTATGTGAAATACAATCTTTTATATGATTCTTTAACTGTGTTTTAGAATTAGATCCCTGAAAAGTGTTTAAAACATCTCTTACAGAAAGAAGCTTGTGTTTCATGACTAGTTATCTGAGACCTAACTAATCTAGAAAAATTAGTTATATAACAGTAATGACTTAATACCTATATTGTTTGTGAAGAGAAGCAGATCGAAATGTTCCTTAAGCTCCTTGTCACATACCTTCAATGGATAAACATCCTCACTTTCGTTGAAACTATAAACATTAACACTTACATTGGGATTATTCTTTTCAAAATTTTTTTACTTGATTAAGTTGTGTGGGAAAACTTATTCCTTCAAAATTGAATTTATTCTGTAAGTTGAGATATCGGTTATTTACACGTTCTCGGTGAGAACCTTTTACATATCGAGAAATGATGGCCACTTAAAACACTGATTATCATGTAAATTTTTTGGATTTATTACTGCTTTTTTTATTTTCAATGATTTGAGGTAGTGGAATATACGTACTACCTCTGAGAGGTCTGTACCTACTAATCTTACGAGGAATATACCATCTATTTTATACAGTGTCCAACCACTTCCTTTGTCAAGATACTCGCTTTCTTCTTGAGAAATCTTTCTGTACATTCTTTTAAACTATTGAATCAATTGAAGAGTCATACAAAATCTTTTTATTCTTAGTCTTAAGGCTCTTGCCTGAGTTTCTTCACTAAGTGGTTTAATATACGTACATTCAAACACAAGATTAAATTTCACTGCACCATTAACACTTAACTGTTGATTTACCAATTCTATAAGTTTTACTTTATGTGATTCTAAAAACAAAGCAATGTCTTTTACCTCATCGCATCCGTTTTTGAGGTAATAAGTTTTCAAAATTCCTCTAAAAGCACTCTTAAGTTCTACAAAAACGTTACCACTGTGACAAGCTTCAAGACGTTGCTTTTTTCTGCTACTTTCACGGTGAAAATCAATTTCCATTGACTCATCTCTTGAAGTGCTTGACAAAGGTCTTTTAGACATTTTTGTGATGAGGATATAAGCAGGCTAGGTTACTGAAGGTCACGAACAAATAAATCTGAAAGTGAGGAATATTTATTAAAAAAAAAAAAAAGAAAATCAATACATAAAGTTACAACTTCGAACTTAATCTGCTTCTCTAAAACAAACTAAAATTCTTATTCTATGACAAAAGGAGTGTTTTTGAATAGAACTAACTAAAATTGTGGTAAGTCATAAAACCTCGAACTAAAATTCTTATTCTAAATTATACTACATTATTTCTAAACCCAAATACACATGTCTAGTTTTCTGGAATCAGTTACCAAATCTCAGCTATAATCTACTTTTTATTTCCTTTTTCCTAAATGTTGTGGTTTGTAAACCGTTTTTTTAATGTTGCTTATTGATTTTAATTTTTTACCATAAACACATAATAATTTATTTAGTGTGTCTAAAGCAGAACTATCATCTTCATTTTCGGTATTCAAAAGAAACACTCCTTTTTTCGAAACCTTCTGCCAAAAGTCCTTAGGACTCTTGCAACTTTTTAAATCTTTAGTTGATGTAATTTCTATTTTGATTAAGTGGGAGCCTTGTTCGCCAGGGGTAACAATTTTATGTCGTTTACTGTTTTTCAAGAACTGTAGTTCTTGACTAATGTATGTTGTATTACTTCTCCTATCAATTTCAAAAAGCGAACTGAAATCATCATCATCATCATCAGATTCGCTAGATGAGTCCGATGAAGATGAGGAACTAGAAGAAGAAGAGGATGAAGAGATTGAACTCAATCTAGATTTTTTAAGCTTTTTAACATTTTTTTCCTTCTTAGCTGTTTTCGAGTTTCCTCTCTTATTAGAGATCTTTTCTTCTTCCTCTGTAGAAGGGCCTGAAAGAATCAAGTTTATGCTATGGATTACAGTATTTACAACTTCACTTGCATATTTTTTTCCTTTTAGAGGTTTCTTACTTAATAATGGTTTCAAAATAGCTATTATTTCCTCGTATGGTCTTATTTGTGCAGCCAGTAGAGGAAGCTTTTCCTGACTTAAGTCGATTGAGTCGGTATGAACATGAGTATGAAAAGCATTCATCAGTTGACTTAGATCGAATACCAAAGCCATTGCATAGAAATTGTTTTTTAATATTTCACATTTCATAAGCCCGTAGATCGTCTTCTCCCACATTTCTAAGGAACTCAAACCAATTGCATATAAATTTTGTATTAATATTACCAAACTGATGAATTCACCTCCAATTTTAGATGTAGATTTCTTTGTATTCTGGTCTACGGCTTCGGAAATCTGAGATTCGTTATCGGATTCCACCATTGTTGCTCAACGATTTGCTCCATTTTTTCTATATTAAAAAAGAAAAATAGAATTAGTTCATCTGTTAAACTTTTAAAAATGTTGATTAGAATAATATATTTTAAAATGATTGTTACTGTAAACCGCTAGACCCAAACCCATTTGATCCCCTCACAGTCTCTCCTACGTTTGCAATCTCATATAAGTCTGGATATAATACTACTTCACAAATAAGCTGTGCTATTCTATCTCCTTTTTTAATAACAAAGTCTTTATTAGAGTGGTTAAATAGAAGAACACACACATTTCCTGTATAGTCTCTATCAACTACACCTGCTCCAACATCAATAAAATTATGAAGAGCTAACCCAGACCTAGGTGCTATTCTACCATAACAATTATCTGGTAATTTAATTGCTAAATCTGTCTTAACTAATTGTCTCTCAAATTTCGGTACTATATAATCATATGCACTTCTTAAGTCAAAGCCTGCAGCTGAAGCTGAACTCCGTTGTGGAGGAAATGCATTTTCAGTTAGACGTTGGAACCCTAATTTTAACTGCTCCACTGAAAAAAAAAATATCTAAATTAAACGTATTATTTCAAGTAAAGTTACGATTTTATATAATTTATACTTCATATTTCTTTCTGGATTGCACAGCAGAGAACTTAAGTACACACCGTGAGGTTTACGTTCTCAGATCCACTACACTAGGTGATACTAAACATTTTTAAAAACGTGATAGAGAGCTTGTGTTAATACTGTAAGGTTTCCATTTTCTATCACACTGTTTCTAAAAAATTTAATATATGTACCGAGAGCTAACAATTTTCAAACTTTAAAAATTAAAAGTGTAATAGAAAGCTTGTGTTAACACCGCAAGGTTTCCATTTTCTATCACACTGGTCTAAAATAATTACTAATAACAGAGAACTTACGTTAACACCGCAAGGTTTCCATTCTCTGCTCTATAAAACTAAGTACTTATTATTATTTTAAAAGTGTAATAGAAAACTTGTGTTAACACCGCAAGGTTTCCATTTTCTATCACACTGACTATAAAGTGAAAGATTACTACTTACTTGTGAAGTGAGGAGCGAACGAGTAGAAGTCGAAAATTGAACTTGATCAACTCTCTGAGGAGGAGAACGCTATATACCCATCCAGAACTGACGTTTGAGGTTAAAGGCGAACACGTGTTGATAGAAAGTTGCAGTTTTAATCATTCTAAAGGTTTAAGGTGGCCACGTGTCGACAAAATGTAGTAAACAAGGGTAAATAAAGGACAAATAAAAATGTGATATTATCAGGAGAGCAGAAGTTGTAAGCATGTTAGCGGTGGATCAAACAATACCACTTCCATTAAAATTAAATTGGTTGTTAGATAAAACATTTATCAGAGGTCAGGTCAATTGATATCAAAGCTTAGTATAATGAATATTATACCAATCATATTCTGAACTGTTGAATCTTTCACACTTCTATCTTTATTGGGGGCGTTAACACAAATAAAATTAATACCTCAGTAAAAAGTTATATTTTATATTAAACATATATATATACATAAAATTGTTTTACTAGTAAATCTTCAACAATCTTTTTTCTTTCTCTGCCATTTGAGATTTTACTAATGAATTGTACCAATCACCTTCTGAACTGTTGATTATTTCTGCTCTTCTAACTTTATTAAGGCATTAACACAAAAATTATAAAATTATTACTCTCAATTATAAGTTTATGAAAAGTTGTAACCGGTCTCAAATCTTCATCCTTAGAGCTAGCTGCTACTTGAAACTTGAGAGTCTTGTACGCAGTTGTTTGTGTCCGTTGGACGTGAAACCTGTGCTTTGTAATGTTTTGAATCACCCCACGTCCAAGTCGAAGATGAAACGAAAGAGCTCCGAATTCGTTCACCTTCAAGTCTCTCATAGAATATTTGATACCTATTTCTCAAAACTCTTAAATTGTGAGCTTTTCTTTGTTCTTCTGACATTTTAATGTTTTTTCTCCGCCAAAGTGGGCTGAAAGTAAACAATAATATCAACTTCCGTGACCTAGAGGTTAAGAATTCGCGATACGAACTGGCGCGTGCCGATAACGAAACGTAAACAATAGTAGCGACCTCGCGGGCTTATCTAATTGTTATTTAATTGAGGTCAATTGCTTTTTAATTGAGCTCAAGGTTATCTGGCG
This sequence comes from Homalodisca vitripennis, assembly GCF_021130785.1. Classification (NCBI taxonomy): domain Eukaryota; kingdom Metazoa; phylum Arthropoda; class Insecta; order Hemiptera; family Cicadellidae; genus Homalodisca; species Homalodisca vitripennis. The sequence goes on from NC_060212.1 coordinate 21,164,818, forward strand.
CGTGCCAAACCGGAAAAAGTCGAAGGTTATCTTTGATAAGCCTTATCTAATTGATTTTTAATTGGGGTCCGGGTTATCTAGCGCGTGTTTATCATTGGAATGCGGAAAAGGTCAGAGGTTATCACTGATAAGGACCCCCCGCAGAGAGATAACATTCTGTCCTAGAACCTACAATTTACTACTACTGTTATCTATATAAATGATTTAAGCATCACTATACACTAATATTTATGCTTAAGTTTATTTTCATAGTTTCATTGATTGTTAAAACAGCAATTTTTATGCAATTCATTTAAAAATTAAATCTTGTTTTATTATTAACAGATATTACCATTATACAGCCTTTAGTAAATAGAAATCAATGGCATTCATAGCTAAAATGAAGGAATATGCCACGAAATGTGTCGTCTAACAAGCCTTGCAAAGATTAAATGCAAAATAATTGCTATTGTATTATTTTTCTGATCTTATTAACTCCGACGTAACAGAATTGTATACACACCCTTATATCAACTTCATCACACAACCTGCAACAGTAAATGGTGGTAGTGCTAAATCTCATACTCATTATATGTATACTAAGAATGTAATAAACTACAAATTTATAACGAAGTCTTAAAATTAAGAAGCACAGCTTGATATAATTTTTGCAATTTAAGTGTGAACTCAAACTTCTGAGTTTACTTTAAGACTTCAGATTCTAGTATTTATATTCTTTAATGGTAAGGATCTTTAAATAAAATAATCAGGAGTTTGTTGCTAATATATTGCTCAATTATCGATATGATCCAAATACAGATAGAGAAGAAAGTTTATTGGGAGAAAAGGGACTTTATATCAGCGTACCGACAGCGACAACAAGACCATTTACGGCGATGCTAATTACATTATAAATCTAGAGATAGATTGTAAAAACAAGTAAGCCTATTGCAGGGAATGTTTCCAAACAATGTATTACCGCCATTAAGCGAAGGGTTGTAAGGGTAAAATAGGATCCGCTAATGGGCACCGGCTGGGCCTGCTCAAAGGGAAGCTTCATTTAAAAGTCATATTTTTAGGTTTTATTTCTTTGTTCTCTTTAGTTCCACAACTTACTTAACCCTTGCCTAGTTTTGTGATGCTGACTTTTCAGTCCTTTATCCATGATGAAAACTGATAAAATCCATATAAAATGTACATCATTGCAGAAATTGCCGATTAAAAGAAAATCATTATTCGAGTCGAATATTGATTACTGTATTAGATTGGTTTTGGTATTAATAATGAAAATAAAATTAGGTAATTTGCTTAAACATTTAAAAAGTTCATAAACTTTCGGAAATAAACTGTTGTTATGACATCTATTTCAAAAAGACAGATGTGGTCAATGCGCAGTCTTCTGAAAAAAGTTTATTTGTTACATTTAGTTAAGAAATAGAAACGTGATATCGCAGATCTATTAACTTTTTACTAATACATGCTGTCAGAAAAATACATTTTAACTTCACAAACAATACATTTTCAAATACAATCTCGTTATTAGGGATACATAAAATATAATCTCATTATCTCGTGTTTTATAGTTGTGGTTTATTAGTAATAGCATTTATTGTTATTGCTTATTTGTAGTATACTTCTTTATAGATAGAAGTATATTGCAGCTATAACCGTCAGAAGAAACCCTCTTAACCACTCTTGGATCGCTCTCGTTCTAGGAATTGAGTCACATCTATTTATAGCCACACTTAGGATACTATCAATAAACACGTCACAACAAGTCGATGTTTCGATTAACTTTTTTACGAGTTATTTCTTGTACAGTACAACTTTTATATTCTATAGTAATTATATTTTGTTGTCAATCTTTTTATATAGTGTATATTTAATGCAATCAACGAGTGATATGAACCTTAAAATAGGTTTCTTTTTAATCTTTGTAGTTAAAGTAACAAATATAATCGTCTAAGGTATATGTTAAAAGTCAGTGACACGATTTGATTTCAGCACATTGTTCCCTTGCACTTCACTTCCTAGCTCATCTGAACATTTAATATTGAACACTACCATGAAACCTTACATGAAAACAAAAAAATTACTGTGTTTAGAAGGAAGATAATTGTCTCGAGAAAGATTTCATCTCTAGACTATAAATTTGGTATAAAACCTCATTTTTACATCGACAAGAATGATATTTTTGAAGCGTCATTTTTGTGTCAATATCATTTTGGTATTACTGTCTGTATGTGTAACTGTCCACAGGAAATCCAAAGAATAAAATGAGATATGAATTATACATTTTGCACGCAAACTCAGTGAAGTATGTTAGGTAATACCAGGTGTAATTTACTCCTAACTAGTATCTATAAATATAAAAGTGATTAATTTTTTATATCATACGGACTGTATAGAGGCAAATTTCGTTTAAGAAAGAAGTATTAAAATATATCAACGGAATAATAATATTATGCACAAATGGTTTACATTTTAAGTAAATTAGAATTGAATTATTGTTGTAATACTCAATGAAACCATAACTGAGTTTTACATAAATATCTGTTTATGTTCTGGCATAAGTTCATTACTTCAACGTATTTTACATCCAAGAAGAATCAAAAATTTAAAGGAAGTATAAAGACTGGTTCACTTACAATTAACTATATCTATAGTTATGTGGCAAACATTGTCTGAAGATTGTCGACGACATGTCTCTCTCGGGACTCAGAGACATGTCTCCATTGTGTAAATGTTATCAGCTTCCAACCAACTACACATGTCACTGATGTTCTTCACTCGTTCCTATATAACTTCTCTGTCAATTGAAACACTCATCCAATATTTGTGAACAATGGAAACAGTGCTCTGTTGTATTGTAATACGTCCCTGGAGATAAAGACGGAGCTTTGTGAGCTAACATATATTCTGTCACAAAGATTTCTTATATCAAAAGGTACCTAAAAGACTGAAAGTTATAAAATAATGTGTCATCATTCTCACTTATAAAAGAGTAAAAAAAATCGGAATCCCTAATTTTTAAGCTTATGATGGAATGTTGCCAATAATGAACGTGTTATTTATCGAACATTTTATAGCCATCTGACCTTTACCTTATCTACAGTAAGGGAAAGAATAAGGCTTCTGTATTAGCTTCATTGAATGATGCAAGTATCGGTGTATTTTAGTGATGATTTCGAACTTTTAATCACGTATTACGGATATTTGATTCAGTGACAGTGTAAAAGTTGTGAGAGGCAGGAGAGAGTTACAACTGGTAAGATAATCTTAAGACAGTTGTATAACCTTCTTTTATAGCCCAACATCTCTTATTGGCTGAGCCTTAGCAAATCCTATCACTCGAAGGTTTAAGAGATGTCTTTTATATCTGTCATTCTGTATTTCTGCATGATATCTGGAAATCTAATTGACTTAAAGAATTATAATAGTACATTTACCTTCATTTCAATAAGATGATCACTGTTTTCGATGATGATGCATGCCACTCCTTAAAATTTGAGAGTAGTTGAGTATTAACGAATATTTTTACATTGACAATTTGATTAACAAACTGAATAAACCAACATCTCAAGTCCCCTATTTAAATCAAACCAAACCACTCAGCTAAGAGATTTACTATATTTAAAGAATTGAGTGAAAAATGTTATTATTTTAGTGGGATACATAATTTAAATTTAACGAGTAATGTCAATATACTACAGATAAAATTAAAATTAAAAATGAAATTGTTGTACTTCCATTTCAATACTAACTTTAAATCTGTACAGCAGTTTATGCATCTTAGAAAGGTTATCGTTTCGCATGAAAATATTTGACATATTTTTCAAAATAGGCCCACCTCAAATGATTGCCTAATTAAATATGATTTAGACCATTAGTTTATGGATTTTAACGTTAATATAGTTTTAGTTCTTTTATTGTGTAAATAATTTGCTATTTTACAATATGGATAATGTGCTATTGTGGCCAATATTATAATTATTTATTTGTTTTGAAGATGAGGCTACTAGGTTTGTATCTTGAAACTAAAAGTACCTTTTTTAAATTACAGTAGGCGAAGTTGAAGTACTTGCCTCCTTTCTGACATTCAACATCCTAGGTTTGAATCTTGTCAAGTTGTAAAGTTTATACGATTCTTTACACAAGGTCGTGATAGTAAGTGGATTAGTCAAGGACTCGTCTCATCCTTGGATGGCAATCAATTACGAAGCACCTTAAAGAAATCTGATAGGCTAATACATTTAATTATTCAATGGATTATTTTTAAGTTAGGCAGGCCACAGCTTTAATCTCAATTTAGTCTCAATTAGGGTTTTATTACAGGACTATCTATTTTATAACCAATAACCTACCAAATAGTTAATTTCTCCTTGCTAACAAAATGCCAAGAAGGTGGTAGAAATTTGGACTTCCTGGGCCTAGTTGACGTAAAACCTACAAATTCCCAGGAAACTGACACTGGTCACAACTAAGGTGAAGAAAACTTGTTCACTCCTTACCAATTCACTCTTTCCATACTTAAGGATAAAACTCATTAGTTGCTTTTTGTTTAATAAGGACCACTGTTGATTATTACAATATTAGCAGTTACCCGCGGCTTCGCACGCAATTTTCTGTTGAAAAACTGGAATATATCTATGTATTCTTTTTCTATAACTTAATAAACAGTATAGAGATAATCGATAGTCACTCAAAGCTATTCCTATCTCCTGATCCAATTTAGATTTACTTTAAAAAACAAAAGTTTGGGATCCTAAAATCGTAAAGTGAAACAGTTTTTATAAAATTAGCATTTACTACCCACATTCCATGATACTTTAATGAAGTTCTTCGATGGCTTCAGCAACAATAAGAATTAGCCTTTTTATCTCAATGACGAAAGTGTATCGTACAACTAAAATGTTGCTGCGGTCAATATGGGTCTGTTCTGGTCGTTTAAATTCACCCCCGGTGTTTTGGCATAATAAAGTCGCCCACCATTATCTTTTTATTTTCATTAGCAAATGTAAACACATGTTTCAGAAAGTTTGTCGAATTATAGCTGTCAACAGCTGTTTAGTGCCAGTTTAATTTGAATTATGAAACGTTATTACGTTTCGTTCTTATCATAACATTTAAATGTAAACAAACCAATTTTTAAATTTGAATTCGACTTTATTTGGTGATATGAATGTGTTATGGATGGTAAAAAGCACTCTAAATGTTAACTCAGACCAAAAGCTATACCTGATCCAAATTTCAGCACAATCAGTATAGCAGCTTCAGCGTGATTCGAGGACAAACCTCCAAACATCCAAACATTCAAACTGTCGCATTTATAATATTAGTGGGATAGTATATAAGCAAAAACATCTGTTTGTTAATAATAAATATCACTGTGAGATCCCAGTAGTCAAACTATATAAGGCGTCTGACTTTCTCTTATTGTCAGTACTATCGACCTTATACTTACTTTTGCCTTTTTCATAATATTTTGCTTGTTTAAAAGATCTTCACCCACCCAGTCGCCTATGGAGACAGATAGAATAACACTAATTAAAAGATATTTCTTTAAAACATGTTGGGAGTTTATGCCTTTCCTGTTTTTGTAGGTTGGCATGCTATATTTGCCATCATGCAAAAAAATAGAGAATTACCTAAATTGTAAGGCTAACTTTATCTCAGAAGTGAGAATAATGTACATCTTTAATCATAAGTTAACTTATCAACCGTCTGCTACTGGATACATTTTTCTCAGGATTAGTGTTTTGTTAGTGAAGAGTGACATTCTCAGAATTGGCAAAATGAACAGTATTGTTTTATCTTCTTCCTCTACCTCTTGACGTATTACTAGAACGTTTTAGGTTGCAGAGTAAGTATAAATTCGTATGATGATTAATGGAAACATCATAAGATTCCAGCGAACTTTTCTAAGAGGGAACACCTACATGGCACATAAATATTCTCTTAATACCTTCAAAGTCAGCCATGCCACGTTTTACACCCTAAAATCTTCTCTCAAAAAACCATCAGGTAGACAAACTGTGAAGATTTTAATTCAGTAGCGTATAAAAATTTGTGTTTGGAAATGTAAATTAAACTTCAAGTAAAATGTACACAGAATTCTCAGGCTAATAATACAGCAGTAATATTTTTTATATGCTTTTTATCCACAATTTTAAGGTGATTTAAAAAACTAAAAGAAATAAAGAATCATGCAAGTTAATTCCAAAGGATACAAAAACAACCGTTTGACTCACGAATCTTTTAAACATTTATCTCCCTTTGAAGCTTGTCGACTCATTTGCTTTTTACCTCACCTTCTCCTTCATTAACTTTATTATGTCACTACATTACTTTAAAAAACACATTTCATCCATCGAAACACTCAAATCGTAACCAGTTTCTTTATATATTATGTATACATACAAATTAATTATTTATTTGTATGTATTTCAATATTAATTATTAAACATCTTTCATCCATTTATTGTAAAAAAGATTACGTGATAGATGTTTCGGTTGCGTCCAAACTTTAATCCTTCCTGGTTTTGTTTATTTTTTAAAATAATATTTATACATGCATAAACATGTCAAGAAGATAAACAGTATCTATTATGCTGAAGTTGCATTAATAAAAGAAATTACATTATGTTTATCTTTATATCTCTGTTACATTATACAATTATTCGTCAAACTGAATTTCCATGGATTCGTGCATATTTTGTTCAATTGCTGTAGTAATTAATTAATTTGTACAATTTATTAGTTTCTTTGCTTATTGATATATCTTTATAGTTTTGGATAGCAAACACAATCCTTTGTTGAAACAAAGTCTCAATAAATTTCAGGAGTACGGTTTTTCTAAATTACTACAACTTAACTCAAGTATGGTAAAAAAAATATTTTGAAGGATTATTATTAGTTGGCTTTAAAGTAAAAAATCAAGTTCAAATTCAAGGAGTCGTAGGTGGTTAGTAGACGAATGCAGACGTATTGTGACCTGTATTCTGTAGTTCAGTTTTAATGATTACTGTTGTGTATAGTTTTTTATTAAGTGCATGTTTTTAGAGTTAGTGAAGTTGACAAACAACATGGTGGTTGTGATTCCTGACTTAGGCGTGCCACAACGCTTTGGTATGATTTGTTTATTTTAACCTAGTTTGTAATTATGTATTAGGTTAGTTCTTTACCTGAAGAAGAGATCAGATTGCTGATCACGAAACGCAGTGTCACTGATTTCTTGTTTCACTAAACGATGGCAAATGTCCGGAAAAATCTTGTTTCCTTAACTTGTACAAACATTTACGCAAATAATTAATTTCTAAAAATTACAAATATAACAGAAAATAGTATTTAGTCGGTTAGTTATTTTAAGTATATAATTGTATTAATAATTAACCGATTCACATAGTATTGTAGTAAAGAGATTAAGTAAATACTTTTCATCAAATACTCTGTAGCTAAAGTAGTTAGGAGTAAATTATGACCTGTAATGGAGTGAGGACAGCGTCGAGCGCTTCCTTACAGAAACGACGTTTACTTTCTCATTTACTTAGTTCACTCATGTTGTAATTAAAGTGTTAAATTGGCTTATCTTAAAATTATATTAATATATTAGGAAACAATTGCTATAATTACTAACATCCATTCCTGCTTATCTAAGCTCTGATTGTCACTGTTTATATGTTGTGTCCGAGTAGCTGTGTCCTATAGTAATTACTTGTCTGTCACCTGGACCTTATATAATCTGGCATGAAGTGAAATTCTAAAATTCAAAATAAATTGGACACTCGAGATGGAAAATTATAAAATAGTGAATAATGATCTTTTGTTCGCTATTACAACATGTAAGATAGCAACCAAAGAAACGAAGTAGCGATGTATTGTAGACTCCCCGGGGGAGCAAACAATATGTGGACATTCTTTCCTCAGAGATGACCTTTATTTGTGTTCACACAACACCACCCTTATATCTTTATGTTGACACAATAGCTTATATATGAATAATAACTAATAACCGTTCCCAATAACTCAATAACTATTAGAAATGTAAGCAATTTACTTTTTAAAGCTTATACTTACTTATCCTCGTACTTAAGAGTGATGCAGTAAAGTAAGGTTTTACATGTAGTTCACAAAAATATGAATTCTGGAACTATTACTGATATTGACAGTAAATTTGTGAAAATATTGTACTCGGTGTTAACGCGGGCTTCTTTTAACGATTGCAACATATTTTTGCAGTGTTTTTAGTTTTTTAAATAATTAATTTTTTTACATAAATACGAATTAAAATATCGTTAAAAGCATTTTAGGTATATATGTTAGTTATATTTATACCTTGTTAATGATATTTTTCGAAAGTATTTGTATTGAAGTCGTATGAAAGGAGCTTCGATGTATAGACCATTCGATACCTCGATGCTGCTTAGTATTGAGGTATAAAGAGTCGTTGATGATCGATCCCGCTATTTATCAAGGTATTCAAGTATCGATCATCGGAATCGACTTATTTCCACTAATTCAACATTTAAATAAATCATCTGATTTATTTAAATGTTGAATTAACAAAACCTTAATGCATTAATAACGAGTTTCCAGCAATGCGTTTCTTATGGGAATTTTTCCAACTCTAGAGGCTGGTTGGGTGGAGTCCTGAGGTTAGAGAGAAAATCTTCTTCCTCATTGCAACTCTAGGGTAAAGATAAACACATTCAGAAAATGTAATGACTTTTCTTGAAAACTAACTCTCATCTCAGTTATTATAAGATCACTTGATAGTTTTCTTGGTAAAACAAACTTTAAAGGTAAGTGACTATTCCTGATCACTAAATTACTGAGGTAAGCAGAGGTAACGGGCAATAGTTTGCAGTTAGTGTAAAGGTATCCGGTAACACCCAAGTTTGAAGCTTTGTAAGATATGATAGTAGCGAAGCATTTTATTTTTAACGGGTTTCGTAGGGCCACAGTTTTAGCACAACAACTCTGTTGGAATAATGGTGTTAAAACCGGTTACTTTTTAAAATAGTTAATTGTTCTGGGAAGACCTGAAAGTATTCTTTAACTGGATGTCCTCCACTCGTCATGTTATTGACGAGCTTGTTATGTTATTGAGCTAATAAGTATTCAGTTGTAAGCAATGAAGACGTTTGGACAATTTAGAGCATCTAAAAAGGCCTAACAGTATACACGAGAAGAATATATTGATGTGCTCTGCCTGAACAATTTTTAAGATACTTAAATATGAATAAACAAACAACCGTTATTTGAGACATAGCTAATACATTACTGAAAACAAATAACTATTTAAACACTTTCATTGTTAACTAAGTATTACACTCATTGCCAAGGAGCGAACTATCCAAGCCTCTCCATTTGTATTGACTCTCAGACAATCTGAATTATGTAGCAATCCACAACAATAAGTACTGTGGTACACGTGATTTGTTACCTTATAAAATGTTCTTGAATAAATCTAGACGAAATAAAAATGTGTTGTTATCGCCAACGTTAGTAAATGAACAAAGGACTATGGCGTTACATGTAAAATAAATGTTATTGTATTTAGCTAATGATGATCTAGATTTATTAGCTGTATTTAGTGCAATGATCCTGCTCTTGTCGGTAGAGGTGTCTGTAATTACATCATTTGTTCTGTTTTCCTCGTACACGGATATTTTAGTGTATCATGTTCATATCAAATACAACTACACTAATTGGCAATTAGAGGGTACGTAATACATTATTAACTGTAAAACTTAACACGCTAGTGTAAAACTCATTTCTGCAATTTATGAAATCAGGAACTTGTAGGTTCCATTTAAGTACGATATTCCCTTCAAAGGATTGAATTAAAAACAGCTGAATATGACTATATGATATACAAATACTGCCATATAAAGTTTTATAATGTGTGGATTTAGTAATTCCTTGATATATGCTGTTTTTTATCTGTTTCAAAAAATATTACTCTTTGTATATGGGGAGGTAATTGTAAAATATACATCTTTTATTATTATTCATATCCCTTTTACATCATGTCCACATGACGTGGTCAAATGAAAGTGTCTAATCAAAGACACAGGCACTACAAACTCACAAAAACACAAACAAACACTTGTAGTAAATTTGTGTATAATTTGAGTTCATCCATTTGTCTTGGAAAGAAAATAAATTTTATTTGTTTTAGGTTAAACTGATGGCTACAAAAGGTATAACAAAACGTTTACGAGGATTGGAATCTATTCTCTTTGTCAGGTTGGGGAGGTATTAGTACTGCAAAAATAAAGAAACAAATAAGACAAGAAGGAAAAGAAAAGGGTTCACAAATACCCAACAGCTGCTTGGAATCATGGCAACATGTCCAAGAAAGTCTTTAACGACCTAGATAGATATTTTTACATTATTAATAACAAGTTTTCATAATAAAGTCAGTCAACTCTTGTTTGTACATATAAGTCCAAATAACTTAACCTTAGTTTAGAACAAACAAGCAGTAATGATTTAGTTAACCACTTGCACGAGCTGTGGAGTTCCCAGTTTTCAAGCATGACGTCATTGTGCTAATCTCTCCGTACATTAGCTCTATCCCTGAAGTTTGCTCGCAGTGAATGCATGCAAAGTTTAACTATCGTTATACACTACATTTCAGCCGTTAAACTTTCCTACAAATTTATAGAGGGGTTCTACGGAACACATGCTCTTCATCTGTTATTATTTAAGTTTGCCTTTGTTAATGACGGTAACGTTTTTGTGATAGCAATTTATATTTGTAGCCCGTTAATTACTTTTGACAATGTAAGTGTAGGTGAAAGAATATCTCTATCTCTATCTACTGTAACACAAAAGCGTACTGTTTTATGTGCTCACAAATATTGGATGAGTATTTCTATAGACAGAGAAGTTGTGTAGAAACGAGAGAAAGAACATGAGCGACATGTGTAGTTGGTTGGAAGCTGATAACACTTACACAATGGAGACATGTCTCTAAGTCTCAGGAGAGACATGTCGTCGACAATCTCCAGACAATGTTTGCCACACAAGTTGACGGTGAACGATCAAAAGGTTTGAAACTTTAGCGATTATTTGTGGGAATAAAAGAGGACGAATCAGTAAAACAATTTATAATGATATCTAAACTGAAACTGAGTCATGGATTTAAAGTGATATTTGTGTAAAACTTATCTACGTAATTTAATTTAGTATTAAGGCAATAGTTAAATTGATTCATAAAATAAAAGCTTTTACTGTTAAATATTTTTGTAAAATTCCATGTCGACTTGTTTATCAGTTCCAGAAACACTCAAAATCAATTAATTCAGGCTAAAAGTATATTAAAACATTCTACGACAAAACAATACTATCCATCCACGCAAGTAGGGAATTCCTACAGATATTCACTCAATGTAACTTTTTGGAAATAATAATAATAATAACATTTACAGTCAAGATGAGGTAATGGCGATGGGATCTCCTATATCGCCCATTTTCGCTAATATCTTTTAGAATAAAATTAACTAAAAGCTCTAAGTTCATCTTAGTTCAAACCAAGGATCTGGGAACTCAGAAAAAAAGTCAGGGATTTACTAAGTTGTAAGACTAAAGAACAGCAAGGAGATAAGCGTAAAAATGTGACTTTTAAATGAAGCTTCGCTTTGAGCAGGCCCAGCCGGTGCCCATTAGCGGATCCTATTTTACCCTTACAACTCTTCGCTTAATGACGGTAATACATTGTTTGGAACATTCCCTACAATAGCTTTACTTGTTTTTTACTGTTTCTAGAAATTTATAATGTTATTAGCTTTGTCGTAAATCGTCTGATTGTTTGTGGATACTACGGAATAAAAATGTTTACAAGATAGCAGAATAAATATACCCATTTATATTTTAAATCACTATTATTATTAGTTTATACATAAGGGATTCTTAAGAAATTCTAATGATCATATAAACTTCATCGGAGCAAGTTTTGTGATGCAATCTTAACTAGGCTATTCCCGTTTTTAATGTTTTAATTAAAACATATAGATCGTCATTTTTACTAAACTTAAAATAATGAAAATTTAAATACCATTTTAATTTGACAAAATGAAATCCAAACCCACTGAGTTTTTTCAATAGCGACGCAAAATTTTAAGGGCTACGTGTATTACAAATAATTATAAATTACATACGTTACAAAATTGGAGCATTATATTTAGCACAGTAATTTCGTACCACTACTGTTTATTAAATAGATGGAAGATCAGCTGACCTCTCCTTTCCTAAAGTTATCATGACGAATGACATTAGAAACATGCACTTTAACATCTGTCAGATTTGCCAGCAACAATGATGGTTTGTATGTCGTCTTACATACTATATAATAACTCTCTATACAGAATTATACCAATCCTTGCTTACATCACTATACAGATACAAAATAATAAGGAAATATTAATAAGTAGATTATACCAATCCTTGCTTACATCACTATACAGATACAAAATAATAAGGAAAGATTAATAAGTAGATCATTTCTTCAAGAACGGCATTTGCTGCTTGCTCAAATTACCAAAATAAAGGCACCAATACTTTGATTCTCGTTAAGTGTTAATCAGCGAGTACAAATTACTTATAATATTTAGCGTAGTCAAAACATAAATGAACGTATAAATTATTGGCAAGTAAATTAAAATCTGTGATACGTAAATTGTTGAAGAAATTGGCACGTTACATGTTGTGGGTTAGGTTATACTGTTTTAAATATAAAATTTAAACTCCGATTTTAAATTTATGTCTAATGAAAAAATAAATAGTGTTTGTATTGTATTTATTTTAATTTATAAATTTTACGCCACACTAATTTTAATACTGTGACCAGCTATTTACAATAAGATTTTATTTTAAGTGAATTAAAACATTTATTTACTTACGAATTTCCATAGTCTGTAAAACAGAACATAGGTCGTCAGGTTTTTTTACATTGCGGTTTAAATTTAATTAGATTTTTATACTGATTTTAGCCCCCATCGATACGAAACATTACAATGTAAACGCCGATTTAAATAACTGCTATCTTATCGAGGGTAGAGGACCCTAAACTACATGCCACATAGCAGGATTATCGGAGAATGTATGGACAATTGTAATTAATAGCCCATGTTTTATTAAGACGTTCTGATTAAAAATTTAGTTAAGCGCAAAATAAATTTGTACATACTAACTATAGAAAAAAATATAGAGATAGCGTCATATGGTTGTTCAGTATGTGTAGAAAGGTATCATAGCAAACATGGTTACTCCTTAGTCTAATATAAACATATTCAACTATAGCATCGAGTGACATGCACTATCAACAATCTCAAAGATGCTTATATATTAATGAAATCTTATACTAAAGTTCATGTTCTAGTTTGTTATTAAAACATCGTACGGGGTACATCAACGTTAAACTTCTCTAGCTCCTAGAAAGATTTAAAATGCTCAGCCAACTATTTTCTATTCTCAACTATAAAATTCTAGCATATTCAAATTTTCTATGTCATTAATATTTTATTCCATATTATACAACAAGATATAGATTGTTTTATAGGTATCTTTTTCGTTTCTTTAATTTTTACATCAATTTTCCTAATAAACAAATTGAAAATTGCATAGAAGTTATGTGTATCAGCGTATTTATGACTATTGTTGTGGTTAGAGTTAATCTTAGTAATTAATGGTAACTTAAGTCAACCAGTCTTAAGCATTTACAGCGTGAAGCTGAAATGGACATATACGTCATTTGAGTTAATCTTGGCTAAGTATTTCATGAGCTGACCAGCCACAAAGCTAGATTATGACGTTTCAGGTCAGAACGACCACTTGACTACACAAGGAATGTCGGAACTCGGACTAAATACGGAAGTAGCTTGGGGCAGCCCGCAGAACAAACCAACCTGTCTAGTCTTTTATCCTAATCCAACCACATCACTCACATAGCAGATTTGAGAAACTGTATAATCACTTAGTTTACTTAATGGAATCTAAGTTCATTTTAAAGAATCCCGTTGAAAACTAGAACCATTTTAAATGAGTGTATAATTTACGTTTAACTTTTAAGTACTTAATAATAACTATTGATTTACTATAAGTTTTCAAAGTACTACGAGTAAATTTGAAATTTTTGTAATTACACTTAAATATTAAAATTAATTTGGTAGAGCACTTTTTGAAATTTAGAAACATTTGTACTTTGCATTTACAATTTTTTATGTATGAAAACTTAGTGCACCCCTAAATAGCCTACCCACTTGATTGGAACAGTTCGTTTATAGATTTCAACAGTTAGTATTGATTTTCTTCAGTTAGGTTGTGCAGTAAAATTGTATATTTGTTCACACATATATATAGGGCAATCGTTTTTGTCTAATTTTTTACATTTTATTTTATTTAAATTTGACGTTAGCTCGGTAATATCTTAAAAATCACATTGCTATTATGGAAAAAGCACATTAATATACATTTTCTTATTGAAACATTATATGTCCTAAGATTCTTTTGATTCAAAGAGTTGAATAATACACAATTTTGAAAGATGTAAAAAGAAAACTGTAACATTATAAAATGATGCGATAGCTATAATTAACTGTAATTTATTATTTGGGAAGTCAATCAAGGTAAATATATCGATTAGTAAATAGTTCATTGTTTTCTTGATGTTCTTATGACCTACCATATTTGCACTTTGAGTATGATACCAACAGAATCAATTCCTTAGTCATGTTGAAATTTGATTCAATGTAAAGTCACTTACATGTTATTTTTACATATATCAACATATGTGGAGCAGCCTATACCATGGATCAGCCTTCCTTTTTAATCCAGGAAGTTACATCGATTTGCCCTGAATTTAAAGTCTAAATAGAGAAACCCATTGTTTTTAAACTCTTACGTTCACCTGAAAAGAGATAGTTTTTTATATAGATCTGTCTATAAGGATAAAAATAAGTGGAGACAGAACAAATTGTTTAAGGACAGTCTTATATTGACTAGATAGTGGAAGCTAAAAAAACAAAATGATTTAAGTGTTTCTTCAAATTTTGGAGAAATTGAGTCTGTATGATTGATTCTATTGAGGACGGGCAGAATAATGCCTCAAATTAGATTGGTCTTTTCTTTTAAAAAAATGTTTAGACGGTTTATCCTGTTACTATTTCAGTTGGCTGGCACGCTGTAAATGTGGTAATGGATCGAATTAAGTAGTTTTTAAGACTGGTTTTGACTCAGAAGTGAGAATAACATACGATGTTTATTAAACGAATGATAACTGAACAATTGACTGCTCCAATTTTGGCTCAGACATTACAATTTTGGCTCAGGAGTAATTTTACGACACTTTCAGAATTGACATGGTGAATGTTATTGTTTCGTATTATGCATAATCAATAAACGTAGTTCGTAAGCCTTTTTTATTGTGGGGTAAGTAATACATATAGGTTTATGCGAATGCTTCCTTAGTGGATTACTTACATTAAAGAATAATACTTCCTTGTGATCTACTACATAAGCCATATTACAGATTACATTGTTAGCTCCATGAAGCAAATGAAAAGTAAACAAACTGTCAAGATTTTAATTCAGTTGGGAATTAAATGCAAATAATATTTGCAATAAAACTGTAATTGTTAGTTCAGTTCAGCATTTGTATCGCATATCCCGGCTGATAATACAGTATAGGTTTTATATTATATGCCCTTTATTCAAAATTCGTGGGTAATTGTTTAAAAGCACAAAACAAAAAGAGAATTGTACAATTTACAAAACAAACGTTTGCCACACAGGAATTGTAAAATAATACCTTACTTTGAAGCTTGCCGTCTCATTTAAGTTTTATCTCGCCTTCTACTTCGTTAACTTTATCATGTCACCTCAGTGAGTTACAAAAACATTTTTTGTCTCAAAAAATCAAGTAATGACCAATTTGCTAGATATATATATATATATAGTGTAAATTATGTAATGTTATCAAAATATTAGATTGGATTGATTTTATTTTGTAAGTACCTTTCATCTATATATTATCCAAATTGATTTGGTTTCGTACAAACGTTAGGCCCTTCCCTGTTTTATTAAATTATCAATTGGAATATATGCATGCATAAATCTGTCATGACGCATAGTAAGTAGGTAACGCAGTACTTACCTTGCTGAAGTAAACAAATTTATTTTATTCCTTATACTGCACTGTTCTAATTTGAATACTTAGCTTTATACGACTTTGTTATTCATGTGTACGGTAAAACGATGCTTGGTCGTGGTTTTTAAATGTAATTCTCATTAAAAACTAATTAATTAAATTGATAGATTACATATATTTACTAAGTGAGGAAATTTTAATAAATTTGGCTTCAAGATTCTTAGATTAACATCTTTGTTACAATACAAAATATTTTCTCTAAGGTGAATTTTCAGTTCGTTAATTAATTTCTTTACCTGTGCTATTTTATTACGTGCATTACTTATGAATTACCGTTGTAATTTATAAAATAAATCATACTTTTACATATAATATAAACATTATGAGTGACACACTACTTCTTAAAAAATTAAAATAAAAGAATATAGAACGGTAGAAAAATGTTTTCTTCGAGTATTCGCCTTATATGAGGCAGTTAATGGATATTTATGACCAGTTTACTTATAGCATGTGTTCAGAAATAAGAAATTTTAACGTTGTTTAGACAAAGATTTTAATATTGGAATTGCCGGTTATTGTGTTTTTATCTTGTTGGTAGACTTTGCTTTATGGTAGCATCATCGCTTATGTCCTATTAAATAGTCACTTATACAATATATAAATAGTTAGAGCTGATGTAAACCAAGTTTAAAATAAAATAAAAAATGCATTAAATTAGGATAAATACGTAAAGACATTATAAGAAATTAACTGATCCCAATGATTTTAAAACCTACATTGAAACTTTTCCTGGCAGTTTTACCCGTAATTCTTTAGCAAGAAATGTACATTGTAATGTTCATATTCTTGAACATTCTCCTCCCTAGACTAGTGGATATAGTCACAGTACTCAGATTGAGAGATCATGAGTTCAAGTCCCAGAGAGGTCCCTTCGGACAGGAATTAGAGCCAAATTGAGCCAGACAAACCAGCATAGCTAAGAGCTGAGGCTTAAAAGAGAAAAAAATAACTTGTTGAAATTAACTATACATTACTGTACTGTAATAAACCTCTATGGTTTTATCAACCTTAATTTTGTATATTTGTTTCATAATCTAATACGTCTAAATGAGAATAGACTTCTTGATACCCTATATGAATGATGGCCAGCGATTTCCTAATATTGGGAGAATCTAGGGAACAGGACTTAGTGATGACGTATTACAAGTCAGCTGGCCGTGAAGTATTATACTCCCATTAACTAACAATCTCGCCGACAAGATTATCACGAGCAAAACTGACTGGAACATCCTCTAGTACAACAGGATATGCGTGGCCTGAGTCCTGTAGGCGGGATCAGTCTGTAATCAGTGGATGGAATAGAGTAATTATTGTAATTTGTGCCGGAGCCCAGTTAGAACTCGGGTTGTGAGGGAATAGATCTATAAACGGCATTATACACATACGTGTGCATCTATGTTGGGTAAATGAAATAAGTAATATATTCTTAGGTTATTATTTCATTAGTTTTTGAA
Source organism: Homalodisca vitripennis (assembly GCF_021130785.1). Lineage (NCBI taxonomy): Eukaryota > Metazoa > Arthropoda > Insecta > Hemiptera > Cicadellidae > Homalodisca > Homalodisca vitripennis. The sequence continues at coordinate 21,182,464 of NC_060212.1, forward strand.
GAAAATCTGCAATATGATATCATCTTGAAATATATTGTGGAATAATTATTAATTTATTAGAAATATATACAACAGTTTCATCTAGAAAAATTTTCCTAATCTTAAAAATACGATTACCAAGGTACTTAAAAAAACAGTTCTTAAACTTTCTGCCACCCAGTAGATGTAAAATGTTTTCATGAAGGCTCACTCTTGAGCTAAGTTCTATTAAAATAATTATTATATTCAATTAACTTCTATATGTGATAAATTTAGTTGCTTTTACATAAATCATATTTATAAATAACAATATTGTGCTACATAAGCATTTGAAGCAGCATGTTCAACAAGTACCTGTTTTAACCTTAACCTCGTTAAAATTTGGATTCAAGACAAGTTTTATTCAAATAACTTCTATATCTGATAAATTTAGTTGCTTTTGCACAAAGCATATTTGTAAATGACAAAATTGTGCTAAATAACACAGCATGTTCAACAAGTACCTGTTTAAACCCTAACCTCGTTAAAATTTGGATTCAAGACAAGTTTTATTCAAATAACTTCTATATCTGATAAATTTAGTTGCTTTTGCACAAAGCATATTTGTAAATGACAAAATTGTGCTAAATAACACAGCATGTTTAACAAGTACCTGTTTAAACCCTAAACTCATTAAAATTTGTATACAATAGTTTTTTACATAAGATCTCACGATCAACAAGATCGAATGCCGAATTGCCTTAACTTTAAAAATGGTTTATAATAGGGATGTTTTGCAACAAACCATTACATTTTTGCAGAAAGGTTAAATAAGAAAGATCAACTTCAGTACAATAGAAGTATAAGGTCACAATTTGTAATGTAATTTGTCTGGAGTTAAGCTGGCACATTACACCAGTCTCACTGTAATGTCTTGTCCAGACTTTCCGGCTAGACTGGCCAGCTAGCAGCAGGCTAACTATGTAGTTTATAAACTTCCTAAATGACATAACATTCTGTTACACCTCTTACACAATTAATCTAAAATTTGCATAAATCAAATATTTTTGACTTAGTGCATACTTAACCTGGTGAACGTTTATTTGAAAAAGGTGGTAGAATAATTAGTTTAATTTCATAAAGGTAAACAAAATATTTAACTAACAAATTATTTAGAAAATTACATCTAAATTAAAAGTTACGTTATTTATACTAAGAAATGGTTTGTTGATCACTAACGATTATTTTATATTTCTTTTGTTTTGTGAGTAACATTGGTAATAATGATTCAAATTCTTCACTGAACTTAATTGGATCTTTCGGTTTAGAGCTCCAAATCAAAAACTGTTCTAACAAGGAAAAGTAAGATCAGTTCTTGAGATTTATCCCAACATTTATTGGTAACGTCACCAAGTCTTGTTACTCACAAATTTCTAAAGATATCTGATTTTTAATATACTGTATTAAATATTTGAATATACAGTATTTATAACTGAAGAATACTTGGTTTGGGAATTTACTGACAAAATGTCACTGAGCCCCTAACGTGTACCAAGATGAACAACACAATAGAACAGACTATATGGGTTTAGGGAGTATGTCCCCATATCCCAAGACTTGTATGTTATGATAGTGAAATGAGTTTTGTAGTCTTAGGCAACTCTACGAGTTACTTTTATCTGTCCTTCCCTACTCCTTATTAAAATTTTTTGTTGAGCGTTTTTAAATGCAGATCTACAACGGACATCTAAAAAATTATCAAAACATCAATTGCTCGCTGCTTAAAAGATAAATAAAATTTTTATTACATCATTAAACTAGTGCATTTCATTAGATTGATTGGTATTCTAATATTTCTTAACGTAAAATCTTGTGAATTCCAATCAGAACTATATAAGATGAAAGAGATACACGTTTCTATGGAAAATGCAACAGAATGTTAATTTTTAAAGTAAGATCTTATAAATTTCCTTACTAAACAGCATAACAATAAATCATTGAGCTTCTTTTACCTTCCTGAGTCCTAAAACAAAACACCAGTAAACACCACTATTGATACTAGGCATGTTTTAGGGACTATTTTACACTATATAGAAATGTTATGACTATAGAAAAAGGAACAATTTTAAAGCAAGAAACATATATATATATATATATATATATATATATATATATATATATATATATAATAGTGAGAGGATTGTATAGCTAAGGTAATCTGATCTATATAATTAACACAAGATCAAGACAGCTAATTGGATCAGTTAGAGTTATGTTGCGTTCGGTTACAGAGACATGCGGGTGATAGATATTTCATTACCCAAAAAGTTAATTACTTGTTAAGGGTTCCTAAATAATGAAATGTTAAATTTCGAATAGTAATAAACTGTAATTGTCACACAAAAAAACAGTACATGTTTTAGTAGGAATTGCGGAATTCGGAACTTTAAGTGATATGCTGTTCCAAAATGTAATTCGTTATTTCTAAACTAAAGAATTGTAATTTTTCGCACTTAGAAATTTGTAAAAATTCTATTTTGACGTTCACACATATAAAGTGACCTATCACAAGTGCTTATTAGTGTTATGGGTTTCCAATTACTAGAAAAACCGTATAATAATATTGGTATTTACGCCTATAATAATACATATTTTTAATTTTTATAACATCATAAATTGTTTGGCAAAAAATTACTTTAAAGTAAGAAATTTTATTTTATTACCCTACTATGACAGTTCCAGAATAATGCACTAGAGCCAAAAATTCTTTTGAATACATGTTTTTACTGATATTAAGATTTCAAATGTCCATTGACAAACGCTCAGCAAAATATTTTCAACTCAATTGACGTTTTTTTAGAAATTAATCCTCATTGAAAATTAAAAGTTTATAGGTAAATTCGCTCTCTAAATATCGTGTTTACATACAGACAGAAGAATACTCATAAAAACAGAAGATATATTTAGTCTACCTTTCAGTGCGATAGGCTTTGCTAACGCTCAGCCAAATAGATAGGATCTAGTAATGGTCGGTAGTCTCAGAACGCCAAGATCGTAATATTCTACGTGTGACACAAATTAAAATCTATTTTAAGAATCCAGTGAATTCCAGTGAATACATTTTCATCCATACATCATTTAGACCTCGTATTGGTGGAACTTTTGACTTCATCTTGGGAGTGGTTTTCTCCATTTATCCATACGTGATGTTATTCTTGTAGGCACAACACCACACACGATTGACAATTTTCTAACATTAAAATATAAGTTTTAGTTTAAGAAAACAAATATATGTTACTCCTATATTTACTATGATTGTTTTTAATACTATATTTTATATATTCTCTACGTAATCAAATTATCAGATCACGGTGTTTTTAATCTTTTTTCATGTTGTCATATATTCATGTACAACACAATACGGTGCATTATACTATATTAAAACAATTTAAAACCTCGAAGTACATAACTGAAGCTGAAGAGTTAGTAAATAGTGTTATAAACTTTATAGTATTATTTTAATTTGCACTATATCGTCTGGTCATTTAGACACAAAAAGCGCGGTAAATAGATCATCTTAAGAAATAGCCCAGTGCTGTAAATTTTGTATATACTAATATACTAGTTTACTGTGTTCAAGGAAAGAATTAGTATGCATTAATAAGAGTATATAAGCTTCAAAATTTTTATACTATGTGGATATTATTATTAATGTTCTTGAATGTAACAGAAAGTATTTTAAACTTCTTAGTTTGAATTAAAACACAATTCAAAACCGTAAAATTATTTATTTAAACAGAACTAGAATATTCTATATTATTTTTATTGTGATTACATATGAATGGAATTTAATTAAAAGTGAATAATGTTTTGAGCAATAATTGATGCGGTAATATGTTTTATTTATTTATGATGTAGTTTTATTCACTTTCGTTATTCCAACGACATTAGCATTTATCAAAATAAACGTTAATTCACTTGAAATAAACGTTAGTTTATGTGCACGGAATAGCTTTAGGTGAGACAACGTATCAGTTTGTGTAATTAAGTACAACCAAACTGAAAGTGAAATCTAATTAACTCGACATGTTCACATGTTAATTATATCAGTGAGATTGATAGCTCTTGCTCTGAAAACCTCTTGCGGATTGGGGGAGGTAATACGTCAGTTAATATCGAGGGTTTTAATTCCTTTCAGGACAGATCAATATTACAGTAATATATAATATTGTCTTATTGATCTACGCAAGATTAGGAGAATAAATTGGTATATAAAAAACACATACAATAACATGTGTAGAAAAGCATAAATTGTGGTAACATTTGATTGTGTGTGTGTTTACTAGCAGTTAGCCGCGTCTATGTTAGCAATTCTCTATTGAAAAACTGGGACATCATGGTCATATTTTTAGACGACGTTGCAAAGATTCCTGAGATAAGTGATAGTCACTGGAACATATCCAATATCCAGATACAGTTAGTATTTAAGTTTAAAGACCAGTGCTTTGAGGCTGTGAAGTTTGAGATTTGAAACATACTTTAAAAACATGACAAAAAATCTAATTTTTCAATAATATTCCAGTATTGTAGATTAAATACTATTATTTCATTACAAATTGTGCTATTTAGACAATAATTGCAGAGGAGTCGTAACCTAGAAGTGCTTAATGTTTTAGTTAATGCACTTATGATGGTATATAAGGCTCTGACAAGTTTTTAAACAGAAGTTGATATATTTTTGGTACATAGTATAACAGTGATCTTGGCTAAAAGCTTCAGACTTTAAGATAAATCGCGAATGTTTTTTTTTTCTATTCGCATGGATACACTTTTAAAATTGGAATTAAATTATTTTAGCATATAGTAGTTTTTGCATTGTAAAATGTTCACATAGAACATTTAATTACATTTTACAGGCTATCTCAATTAATATTGTATTTTTTTCCACTTATACATATTTTTAGTGCATGATGGTATTTTTATCATTTTAGAGAATAGTGGAGGGTAGCCCAAGAGGGTTTTCATAGTAACAATATGCCTATATTCATATCAAAGACCATTATATTGTACATGTAAAATGTAAGTGCAATCAGTTGACTTGTTTACGTATCAAAGCAAAACACACAAACTAGGGAAGTGGGCAATTGTATTATTTTTAGGATATATATGCTTAACTAATTAAGAGGGTGTAATCGTTTCCTGACTTGGAAACTACTTTTTATGTTAAATTCCTAACAATTTACAACTATGGTCATTTAATGGATGAAAAATAGGGTAATGATTTAGTCAGTTTTAAATAAAATATGTTGGAGATGAAACAGTTTTGAACTATGTACAAGGTTGTAAACTTATTTTTTATTAATTTTTGAAACATATAGTTCATTATTACATAATTCATTAAAATGATAATTTCTTTAAATCTCACAAATGAGTAAAAACTATTACACTTCTGTAGTTACAACTCCTTTAAATAAGGTAAAACTTGTTGTCATCACCTATTTCTATTTCTGCTTGATTACAAAAGTACCTACCTTTCCTACAGTAAAGGGGTGAAAATCAATGTTTCATATTTTTTATTCGTAGTAGTTATTTTAAAGGGTTGAGAATTTAACATACAAATATTTTGTAGCCCACCTTAAATTGAGTACACAAACCTGTATAATGGCTGATTAATCATAATATAATATTTGTTACGAAGATACTATAGCAAAATACGAAATGGTGGTGGACCTTATTTATTAGTTATACATAAACGAGTAAATGACCTTAAATACTTAAAACCCTATAAAAACTAATTATTGGAAAAATATTGCAAACAAAACACGTTGAATTAGTTGTTGTTTATCAGTACATACAGCAAAATGTGTTCTAGTGTTAGAAAACTTTTCTCTGTTTTGTGATTTGAGAACGACATCACGCAAAGATATACGGGGAAAACCTTTCTCCAATGAACACAAGTTCCGCCTATACGAGCTGGAAATGATGAATGGAAGAGAAGTTACTCACTGGAAGTTATATTGTCTTCTTACAGTGGAAATTGTCTTCTTACAAAGGAAACTGTCATTTGTGTGTGACATGTACACAGCACGAACTGGAAATTCTGAGTGTGCCCTGCTTTACTAATACTTTAATAATTGGCTGAGTGTTAGCGAATCCTATGATTCATTGAGGGGAAGGTTGTAAACTTTAAAGTTTTAGATCATTAGTTTATCCAGACCATTAATTTTATTTTGTTGTTAACTAAATACGCAATATTAAACATAAAATCTACATATACTATGTAATATTTTGTGAGTGAAGGTAAACTTTCTAAATTAAAAAATAAATCTATGTATCAAATACTGGCCAAAAAACTGTTATTGTTTTTCTAAGAGCACATATCTGTGGCATATACACCTTAATTCTTGTTTAGCTTTTAACAGAACCAATGGGTTTGATATGAAAATAGGAAAGACAAGAACGGTTTTGTTTTACGGTTTAGTTGTTTTATACCACATATTCTTACTCCTTATGACTGTAAACATCTTGTAAAAAGATCTGATTTATAAGACCGAATATTAAATAAAGTAGAATATTGACTTTTTTACAGTCGACTGTGTTCCTTAAAATAAATTTTTATTGGTCCAGGTATAGGAAGCTAAGATGCTTGCGCAGCTGACAAAGAATAATAGGTAATAGACAGTAAACAGATGGAGGTACTTGCCAAGTTTATCTCGTAATAGCCTGATAAAAATGCCTCGTAAAGCCTCGTAATTCATTGTGGAAAATAATGTTCAAAAGCAATGATAATACAACTATTATTGAACATTGAAATCAATATTACTATCGAAGTTCTATAACATATTTTTACATGATTACATATTAAAATATTATGAGTCTGTTGCGATATATATATATATATATATATATATATATATATATATCAATATCAATTATTTTAATTACCTGCTCCTTCGTCATAACGAATAGCTCGTTTAGTAATTTATATAATATTTAATTTACATTCAAATTTGTTACATTCCATGCTTTGATTAAAAAAATTGCAATTGATCTGGTAGCGAAGTAAATTGCAAGAGTATATAAAAAATATAGTATTTATATAAATTGTAAAAAGTTTTTCCGTGGTGCAATCATCACCATAATATATCTATATGGTCAAGGAAACTTGTATAGCTTTGCTGGGTTACTAAAAATGTATTAAAATTAAGTTATGTCATCTGTAGAAAATATGTTGCAGCGGTCTGAGCATTCTTTACAGTTTATTTTACGAAACCAAGGATCACACGTACTAGTCAGAATTCCCAAAACTAAATGAACATGAACGTAAATCATAATTATCTCTCCAAGTATAAACGGGCAAAGGTTATGTTTTTTAAATAATACCATAATAAATTTGTAAAAAAATTACAGGTTTAAGATACTGGCCGAATAGGATATTTACGGATAGTAAATATTGTCCAAATTTAGAAATTAATACTATTTTAGAATTTTTTATGTTTGCTAAGGATAAAACCGTTGTGGTCTTATAACCTTAATCTTTTACTAATAGCTGATAAATCGTATTGACAGCGACATTTAAGTAAACCATATTTCTACCCCCTCTCACGCTAACGCAGAGTTACATAATTGTAAACACATAATAGTAGGCATTGTATTACTGGTAGTTACTTATTCTATGGCAGTAAAAGATATGGAAGAAACTTACGTTTTTTTACTGATGGTTCACATTACAGATATAAATACGTACAGAAATATATTTAAAATAGAACTACAAAATTAGAAAGGTAGGCCCAAAACAATGTCGTATTTTAAGAACATTACACTCGTATGTCTTTTATTAATAAAAACAAAGTTGTTTTGGCTGAAAATGTAAAAATACTTATAGTATCATGATTTACTTTATTGAAATTTTTAATTAAGTAAAATAATTGAATTTCACCCTATATAAGCAAGCCAATTGTCTGCACTCGAGAGGGTTTAATGGATAATTATGAGCAATTTTAAAAAATTCAATAAACATAGCGCAAACTGAAAGAAACTAATAAACAAAAATGTATTTGTTATTATGCATAAACAAATGAGGCATATGCCAATTTTAGTATCCTATTATTACCATTAAAATTAATGTGAAATATAAAAAAACTTTATTATAGGTACACAACATGGTTTTTAATCAGAATAATCAGTAATTTACCCAGAATATTAGTCAAACCAATGTTTAAAAACTGTCCGAACAAATATAATAATAAAAATGTTATTATTTACATTAAATTGTAATAGTTTTTAATTGCATCTAATTGAGATCTTCAGTTATTTGTTAATTCATACAATATTTGTATTTAAATAATAATAATGTGGAATTCAGCTCTAATTTATTACTTAATAATAAAGATGGTTCTCACAATACCACTGTTATGATATATATATATATATATATATATATATATATATATGTAATTAAACAAATAAAAATAACATTATTGTAACTCTAACAACAGTGAGAATGAGCAAAGTAAATGAGAAAATAAATGTCCTTTCCAAAAGGATGCGCTCCACATTACGGGACATAATTTACTACCTAATTACTTTAGCTTTAGAAGAGTGTTTAATGGGAAATAAATATTGCATGCCCTCCACACAAACCCTTTTGAAAGTGTTCATTACCATGTAAATAACAACTAGAAATGGAAAACAAAACTTTAAAGCCTTTTAAGATATAATTAAAACATTTATAATTTGAATATGTTTATAAAGATATAGTTTATCTGCTGTTATAACATTCTGTACCTACAATTTTAAAATATACGAGCTAAACAGACTGCCCCAAGTATATCGAAATAACTAATTACATTTAATCAATGATATGATATTATATATATATATATATATATATATATATATATATATATAAAATATGAACATATATATCAAAATATTGAAGTCCCGTCGGAGCAAATACTTTTTGCGATTTAATGTTTACTGAAATTAAATAAGGCTATTGACATTTATACAAATTTAACGTGTGTGTGTGTGTGTGTGTATATATATATATATAATATATATATATATATATATATATATATATATATATTATATATATATATATATATATATATATATATATATATAACTTTAATTAATTGTTCAGTTTACGAAAAGGTGTCATATATAAATGAGTTACATTACATAATATAAAACGCTCTACTAAATGTAATTATGAGTTGACTTATGTTTTCCAGTGAGTTAACTAAAGCCTATATTTTTGCAACAACATTTCTTCCGTGTTGTACTCTGAGAGCGACATCCCGGAAAGATATATGGGGAAAACCACTCTCCAGATGAAGTTCCTCCAATACGAGCTGAAAATGATGTATGGAAGAGAAGTTACTCACTGGAAGCTATATTGTCTTCTTACAATGGAATTTAGTTTGTGCAATATATAACCACAAGGTTTTCCTATTATAACATACAAACTGGATACTCTGGGATTACCCAGATGAATTGATTGGCTGAGCGTTAATGACGCGTATAGTTTAAAGGAAATGATTTAAAACAGAACAAGACCTGTCATGGTAAATCTGTCAGTTTAGCTTCATTGACAATCTGAAGACATTTCTATGTTAAAACTACTGTTAAAAACGGGTTTGGAGTGTGAGTAAAGCGAAGCCTGCGCCTCTTTTCCATTATACGACTACCTATCTTGCCAGTACTAAAAATTAACCTAGTAGATAACTGCTAAATAATATTACTGATTTTTATATTGCCTTCTCACTTTGGAATATGCCCCATTATTTGATGCTTTTTTATTTTCGAAATGTTTTAGTCTTTTTATATAATCTACTTTAAATTGCGTAGAATATCGTAGCTTTGTGGTGATTTTTTGTTTTGACCGTAGGCACTTTCCACCAATTTAAGATAACTAATAATTTTAAATAAACAATGAATGCTCAGTTCACATTGTAGCCAAAATCTAGGCCTATATTGAATTACTGTTCAAAAAACCATATGAATTAAATGAAATACAATTTTATTTTATATTAATTATTTAAAAAAATATTTATATAGAAATTGTTAAATGTTTGTTGGACTTTGTATAATAAACTCCTATATTGTTGACTTTATTTTCATTAATAAAAAAAAATAATAATATCAAAGAATCCCTAAATATATAACTTCAAATCCGAACTTTTGGATATACATCTATTCCTTTATTTCTAAAGTCTTTTAAAACGATGTTTTTCAGGAAAACCAGATATTAAAAAACGTACAATGTTAATATCGGTTACATTAAAATCTGTGCTTGAGAAGAAATGTGTTCTATTGCCCCTCTTGATTTTTTACATAATACCAATTACCCCTTATGGATCCGTGATGATATTATGGTACACTAAGTGTATTTTACTGTAAATAAGGGTATATAATAGAAAATTAAGTTATAAGAAAAATATTGGGGTTTATTTTACAAGAATTAATTTATATAAGAGTATAAATTTGTAATAGTTTAATATAGTTACAGAATATATTAAATTTACAATTCAAATCAATAGTAATCAAGTTTCACAAAAACCTACAAAAAAATTATTTTATACATTTATTTATTTCATATTACTTATGTTTTATATTTTTCTGTCGTTTCTTTATTAATTTTATATGTCATGTAAATAATTTTCGTTACTATAGAATAAAACGATTTTGAATTGATACATGCGTAAATATTGGAAATTTATTTCCTTTTGATAAAATATTTTTCTAAAAATTATATTAGCGACAAAACTATTCAAGCGTTTAATTAAAGCCAAAATTTCTAAAATACCTCACGATATCTAATGAAATTTTGACAGACAATCACGTATTAAAAAATTATAAATACGAAGACAATAATTTGTTTTTATATTGCACAAATGTATTAATGATAATTTTGTTTACATTCTCACTTGTATTAATATACCATAGCATGACATCAATTCCACATTTAAAACTTACTTACAGAAAATAACAAGAAGAAATCGTATCTTGAGCAACAAATATTTTAAACGAATTGTTGAAAAGCATTTTAAACTATAGTTTATTCCTGGAAATAATAATGCTGTTATTTCTTATTAATGCATATCTATATTTATTTAGAATATCAGTAGGAACGGTTCACAAAATTGATTGAATACACTGTTAATAAATACTTAATAGAATAAAACAGTAGAGATCTGAGCTTACCTAATAAACATTTTCTCGTAAAATTTAAGGCATTATATTTTCTAGCCATTATATACGTAGTGCCTAAGCGGGATTACCACCACAAATTGAAAAAGTCATTTTATATGTTTATATATATATATATATATATATATATATATATATATATATATATGATCGATTATTGATTAGGTATTAATGTTAAGACATTAATACCTGAGATCTTATAACTTCTTATGAGTGTATTACTTTTGTTTAAACGTTTATTTATTAGGCTGTTTATATTTACCCACAAGATCAATCTAAAAATAATTACTAACGCTCAGCCAAGTTCCGTGGAGTGAAGTTAACTACATATTACCATATATTATATATATATATATATATATTTTATATATATATATACATAGAATTATATACATATATATATATATATATATGCTTAGGACATTATATTTTAAAATTTGTTCATAATTACCCATTATACCCTCTTGAGTACAGAAAATTAGCAGTAAATTATGCCTCGTAATGGAGCGGAAAACAACGTGTAACGTCTTCCTTAAGGCGATAGCCACCCTTTCTCATATACTTTACTTATATAGTGTAAAATTTAAATAGTGTTATTCATTTATAAATCCAAGTGAAGTATATCTGTATAATAAAAACACTTATAACATTTTATCGTTAACATTATTTGATTTTTCCAACATAAAATGTTTCAAGTACAAAAATAATACAATTTCTGTGTGCTTAATTTGCTAAAACGAGTTAACTAATATTTATGTTCTGCCACATAAGTACATAACAAATAATGAAAGTGGATGTGCAAATTGTATTATATTTTTTAGAAATAAAAGACTTGGAGTTCACCACAAGTTTATAGTTCTGTCTATAGTTAGACAACATTTGTAAATATTCCACATGTAAAACTACCATATAATTATAATCGGAGTTATTAAAAACTAGTTTATTCTGAGATATTTTTCTTTACGTTAATGCTATCAATAAAATACAGTTTATTGCAGATATTGTTAACCTGAGCGCATTATTCGACAAAACAAACTCATTAATGAATATTAGTGTAAATTTATTTTATACCAGTAAATACTGGTGCCGTAGTTGGTTCTATTTAATCCCCCACATGCTATCACTATTAAAAGGGTTGATAAGGCTTATATAATTATAATTATTTGTTACAAGAAGCCTTCACTAAATAATTAAATTTCACCCCCTATCAGGTGACACGAGATCAGTGAGACAGACAAGTAATTACAAGGAGGGCAGAGCTACCTGGACACAAGATATAATCAAGGGGCAGTGGTAATCAGAGGGTAGGGTCTGACGTCACACCTCTAGTGTCCATGAAGGAAGCTGCTGTTGCTTTGAAGTGGACCTGCATAATCCAATATAGTAATTAGTTACAAGCTATGTATTACTAGTAGTCTTATGATTAGGATTATCTCCTAATGGTGTGTAACCCCAAGTAATTATCATGAACCTCGCTATTGACTCATAGCAGAAAATAGTAAAAAGCTAACAAGGATTAAGTTATTTCTCTCAGTAACAGACTTTTCAAGGAGATAAGGTCATGGAAACTTCAACCGGGCTTAAGGATCCTTCATAATTAATTAATTTCCAAAACTGGCGGAATACAAAAAGCGGCTGACCCATCAGTATTTATTTGATAATCGTTTGTCCCTTACCTTTTTGTATAGAATGATGCCCAATCTCTGCTATATGCTTTCTGTAATTATTTAGTAGTCTCAATTTCTTGCTAAAAATGTCAACTTTAAGACCTTCCAAATTCCAGGAAATGTGTAAACAAATCCCAAGTTATATAGCCTTCATAAATAAACACATTCTCACAAGAAACCTCCGGTGCGGTCTCATTGACTAAGAATATATATATGGCAAACTTCACTACACGGAACTTGGCTGAGCGTTAGTGATTATTTTTAGATTGACTTTGTGGGTAACTATAAACAGCCTAATAAATAAATGATTAAAGAAAATCAATACACTCATAAGGAATTATAAGGTATTTTAAGAAATCATCGCATATAACACATTTTTAGTAATTTGGTGATTAGATATTTATTATTAAAACACTGATACGAAACCCAGTTTTTATGAACAAAAATTTTGTGTGTCGATATATATTTGCAAAATGTTTATTTGTAAATTTTGCAAATTACTTCAATTCTATGATTTTCGTGACTTCTTTTTTCTGACCACGGTACACGAAAAAGCAGGTGGTGTGTCGTATTTATATCTTCCTATATATATATATATATATATATATATATATATATATATATATATATTATATATAAAACATTATATATGATAAGATTAGCTATATGATTTAACGCATGTCCTATCTATTAAACGTTTTAATATTAACTAAAAATTGCTTTAAAATCTGGTTAATTGTTTCTGATTATTAATTGTTAATAAACACTCTGAAATTGTTGAGTCTGGAGGATATTAACTAATTATACATTAACCACACTCCTTAGCTAAAGTATTTCATTATGGCTCTTTTTCGAACACTTCCTCATTTACTTAAATTTGCAATGTGGTATGAGTGCAAAAAATGATATGGCGATTAAAAAAATAAGTTTTGCAACCATTTATGAGGTGCAGTTACTAAGTATCTTTTCTAAAAGCTTTACTACTTAAGTCCTAAAGTAAGCCTGAATTCTATAATTCTAATATTACGAGTATTTTAATCACACAATTTTTACATAGTAGTCGGTTACTAGATCACTTTTGCTTTGTATGGTTTCTGGTCTAATAAAATAAGAACCAAATTTATTTTACTAACACAATCAACTAATTTTACAGCTTAAAATCACAATGTATTCCTTATAAATAGTACATTTAAGGAAAGTTAAATTATTTGTAAACGTAGATGAACGAAGGACAGTGAGTATTTTAACATAAACTTTCAATATATATATATATATATATATATATATATATATATATATATATATATATATATATATATACATTGCTGCAGTATTATAAACTACATAGTTACTCTGCTGCTAACTGGTCAGACTAGCCGGAAGGTCTGGACAAGACATTATAGTGTGACGGGTGTAATGTGCCGGCCTAACTCCGGACAAATTACATTACAAATTGTGACATTTTCTTTACAGTATCCTACGCTACTGAACTTGCACTTTACTAAATTAAATTTTCAAATGTATAGCGGACGTTTGCAAAAAATTATTATGTTAACATTTGTTTTCAAACCATAATATTATTTTCACAGGCAATACAAATGGAGAAAGTCAATATAAGATATAAAAAACGTTATATCTTATATTCTTAGCACATTTTAACAAATTTGGTTATATTTAAAATGTGAAACTTCTTCAAATTATTCTTAACGATGATAATAATTACTACAAATTTGACTGCTACAGTAATTAAAAACATTCTTTTAACACCATCAGTTGTCATCTGGAATTTTACAACAAAAATTATCTATCCTTTTAATTTTCAAAAGTGAAAATGTGCAATTTATTATTGATAACAAACTTAATAAACACACACAAAATATTAATAAATGTAACTTTCTATGTCCAGAATTTTTGTAATATATTAATATTTACTTTTAATCTATAAACTCTATCAAAAATAACTTTCAAATATTTTAAAGAAAATTAGAGTGCATAAATTTTAACTATGGCACATTTTTTTAAAGCACTGATAATACCACTGAGCATATTATGAATAAACAAATACAGAAGTTTATATATATTATAAGTTATATATTAAAATTTCAATTGTTCTAAAGTACGGTACCTTGTTTTGTTTTACGTGTTATATTTATTGCACTCCTTTTTCATTTTTGAACGGTACTACAGTCGATATTAATAGGGAAAAAGTTGAAAATATTTATGAAGTTACAGGCTAAAATTAAGCGGCTCTCACAAGTAACATGGAAGGTTAGTCCTATGTAAATCAAAGGTCATGTAGGAGATGTTATTTGTGACGATCTGAGTTTATCCTCTTATGACTCATGCAGATTTCTTGTTGTACCTTTAATATTTATAACATTTAATTGAAGGCACATATCTATTCACCAATGCTTGCTTGTGTTTCAAACAGATAGCATTACGATGATGTTCTAGCTTCATTTAGATTTAATGTTATGACTTAATTGTCCCTATAACGTTTTTAGCAATTTTAGCTTGCTAAACTATTATAATACTAAACAATATATAAATAGGATTATCTACTTTCTGTTACTAAAGGACACCCAGTAACAAATGAATAAGTCAATGCAGTAGATTTGGTCAGGCCATTCTAAGAACCCGTAACTCGAGAGACATTTTTCACTCTGTGATCAAGTCTTATAATAGGGCTTAGCTAAAACATAGTATTCAATTCCTGAGCAAAAACAAAAGTGTTTGTACCACGTCACTTTAATGCAATCTATTCAAGTGGTTTTAAAATAGATTGTTGTTTAGGATGATTACTCGTATAAAAACAAGTCTTTGAAGGACACGTATTTTCACTCAGGCGTTTCACTCAGGACTTCTTTTACAACATACATCTCTATTTAGTCCTGAAGTGTGTTTTTATATGACGCCTAATCATTGAATTTGTGTCCATAAGACAAAATGCGGAATCTCAATTAGGAATGTGAAACGGTATCGTGTTTATTTAAGTATATTGTTTTGTATTCATTTTCGGATTTTCTCTTCAATAGTAAAACATGATTTAGCCGTTAATTCATCTTTTTACAGTAGAGGATAAATTGTATGTTATATATTAAATTAAACTAAGGCCTCTGATTCTATAATTTACAATTTATTAATTTATTATTTAAAATTTGATATAATTTATAATTTATTTCTATATTTTTTTTAAGTAGGTTACATTTTGTTTTGCTCCATTCATTGATTAATGATACTAAACAAATATTATAAAATGTAATTATTTCATATTTTACAAATCTTGACATAATCTATTTTCAAAATAACAATTTATAGTTTAAATTTCTACAAAACAATATCTTACCACTCACCTCCATTATATACTTACTATAACTTTTAGGGGCCATTATTTTGGCTTTTCCTTGCTGGCTAGAACCGGAAATAGTCTGTAAAGAAACTATAAGTAGACTTTGTCAATATATTTCTGACCTAAGGAGGAAAAGTGAACACATACTTTGATAACAACATTTTCATTTCACAGTCATGTGTTTTAATGTTATTTTTCACTGTTAATAACAACACTATTTCTGCTAATTATAGTTTATTAATACACAAATGTACATATGTATCGAAAATATGCTATATCTGAGTATTGGAATGAAAATAAAGCACAGATTCCAAGTTAGTCTGAATGTTACTGTTAACTGTTTTTGTAGTTTTTTTTATTTTATCACTCATAACGCTATCATTCAAACTAATTGACTCAAGAAAACAACATACTGTTTAAACTCATATATTCAATTACTTATTTCTGTAGATATGCTTCTAAGAGAAATGTATGACTCGCAAAATATTAGTAAATTGCCTTCTATTAATAATTTAAGCATGCCGTTTAAAATAATCTTCTTTTTATGTTTTAATTAAGTTTTCTACCTTTATAAATGAACAAATCTCCATTGGTTTTAAATAGTTTTACATTCTTTTACACTTTAATGTTCATGATTATTTTATTTACATTTCAATTTTACATATGAAATTTAAAAAAAGTGCTCCTTCAAATTACATTTTTTATATTTACCAGTGACGACTTTGATGCAAAGTCAATTGCAGTTCTACATTTCATAAGGACTTTTCAGATATACATGAATATCGCTTTTCTTTTTAAGTATAATGATTGATTTTACAATAAGTACTCCACAGAAACTATTATGCTTCTACCAATTAAAAATTTCTTTTAGTAGTAGTAAATTTTTAAATACCTTTATTTTGAAGGAAACAGGATTTTCCAGACATTTGCCATCATTCAGTGAAACAAGAAATCAGTAACACTACGTTTTATTTATATTTGGTAAAATAAATTGAATACCCATAAAAAAGTCACGCAAAATTATAAATTTGTGCTATTCAGCTTACATTTTAATGAGTTAACTCTTATGTACATCTAAAATGAATTTTAAATGATAATACGTATTTAGTATAAAATACATAAACTTTGCATATTTTGAAAAGAAATCTGTTCATTTATATCGAATCGTAAAGACATATAGGTATCATATTTTGACTGTTTACGGGATTTTTACAAGACAAGAGTTCTTTATTAAACTTTTGTAGAAACAGTTTCTTAAACGAGAATTAAATAAGTTGCCGGGTAATACACCCTCCAATAACACATGTGAGAGTTGTGTAAATAACGGGAGCCAGTTTAATGGTAAGTAGAAACATTCTCACACTTGTATTTTCACTATTGTGAATGTTCGAATAGTTTTTGGAAAAAGATTTCGTATCCCACCAAAATACAAGGTGCAAGATGATATGCTGCATTAACTATAGGAGATATATAGTGAAGATTGTAATGGTTAATAAATTTTTAATTACATATCCAACTGGAATCAGAGTGTTTCCTTATCAGCTGCTCTAGTTAGCTGCTTCTACTACCAGTACTAGTAACGTTGTATTTACCTGGTAATCTCCGTAACCAAAGAGATTAAATTTCTCTTTAAAATCTACATGCATATTTTGATTTTAGCCCTCATGTTGTTAACACAAAGGTAAGATTTGAAGTCAGGTATGTACTCGACTGCTTTTGAACTTGATAGTATTTTATAGGCCTTAGGGATGAATATAAATCATTTTATTAACTTATATTTACGCACGTATTATACTAACTGTCTCACCGATACATCTGATAGTTTATGTTTGGATTTTTAAATTCAATAAACAATGTTTATACTGAGTATTTTTATATTTGGTGAATGAACGTTAACTATATTTTAAATACCAATGTTCGTGTAAATATTTTAATTTAACAGACTGAAAAATTAAAGTTAATCAATATAAATATTAAAATTATTACGGTACATAAATTAAATGATGTAAAGAAAATGTTGTAATTTATTAAATTTGCATTACGTATTATTGTGTTTTTGAATGAGAGGTTTCTTCATGGAAAATCTTGTAACAGAATAAAACAATAAGTAGATATAATTGAGTGAAGTATTACAGGAATAGCATGAGAAGGTTTTACATTTCTACAGTGTTGAAGGGTGTAGTGGGTAAAATGTAAAGGGTAAGTGCTGTAACAGTTTTAATATTTATCTATTTAGTAGCAATAACCACCGATGCATTAAAAAAAATAACGAAAGCTGGTGGTTCAACATAATAACTAAACACAAAACAACCTGAAGAGGTGTTCGTTCTCACTCATTTTACCGAACCATATTTTTCATGCAATACAATTGACTCACTAATCCTTTTCACTGTTTATACTTCTGTATTTTGCATATTCAAGCAACAATATACCTATAGAGAAATATTTTTATATTTACTGCATGAAAATGGAAAATGTATTTTAAATATCAATGTAAGTGTATTTTTTTAATTTAAAGACTTGCGGAACAAAGTAAGTCAGTATGTAAATTCTATTAAAAAATAATTACAGAAACAAAATACATTTAAAAGAGAACGGTGTTTTTATTTTTTTTTTACGAGTGGTATTGTGTTTGTGAATTAAATTTTGCTTTTAGCAAAAATTTACAGCAAAAGAAACAAATGAATTAGATATATTAACATTATCACATTAACTGCAACATTAGAGCCCTTATTTATTTTTCGAGATGTTAGGAATTTATTAGGTAAAGTATAAGGGTTAGGGCTATATCAATTATATCTTTCAATTACAAAATGTTATTGTTACTGAAATAAACTAAGGCATTAATGCATCATATATGACAAATTAAGTCTACCTTGATACAAAACTATTTCTGTCTGGCATTAGACTTCACTATATATTAAATAACAGAAAAAAAGGTTTTTGATTGGAATTTTTCCTCTTCTTTAGGAAAAAAGATTAATCTCTTGCCTTGCCCAATGGTGTTACTTGTGTATTGAAGTGGCTTTATTATTGTTAATGTTAAATTGCTAATGTGAATTCCCGCCACTGTGGCCTTACAAGTCTATACTAAGCTTTTGTTAATGTACGACTTCCGTTGTCAATTTATACCGTTATACCCTTTATTTGATCCACAAAATATTAATAGATTTTTAATTTTGTTCTCTATGCTCAACTTTACGAATTACCATTTTTCACACACGAACAAAATTGGAGTATTTTTTGAAACAATATTTTTTTGTTAACATAAAACGATGGAACTTTTTTTTAAATATTTTAATTCTTTCATGATTCACGTAATTGTCATATTTTTCTAGAAACTTGACTTCCGTTGTGTCTAAATTAATTGTTTCCAAAATTTCTCAAATAAAATTAATTGTTTTCTACACAATTGTTTTCTAACCGACGGAAGATTATGTCATGAATTATGTGTAAACTTATTAATTATTGTTGAAACAGATTACAATTTTTAGTCATAAAAGATGTTATGAACTTTATATATTTAAATCCATTGTTATAGCCTACTATTATTTGTATTATTTTAATATTACACTTAACATTTCTATAAGAAATAAATAATTTCTATAAATAATAAAAAAAAACTTTAAGATACTTATAAAAAACTGATAAAATGTACATACATGTTTTGTAGTAAAACAAGAACAAAATATGTTATGACTAATTATTTAGAGCAAAATAATTTTTTTACATTTAATTGGCTGCACACCAAGAATGCAGCTATATTTTGTGTAAAAATTTAGAAATTTAATTGATGGTAGGGAGGGTTGGCAAATTAATTTTCAAAACTATCATATCATGTTATAAAACACGTTACTTCGAAATTCAAACAGGATGCAATAATTACTAATATTTTCAGAAGTATTACAAAGAAGAATGTTATAAAATTAAGAGTACCTCTTTAATTTAATTATTAATTTGATTTAATTGAATAGTGGTGATTTGCACTGACACTATACACTTTTAAAAATCCGCTAATTCACAAGAAAATATATTGGATACGTATTACTTCCATAGTTTACCCTTGTTTTGCGCCAATAACGAAGTTTATAAATCTATTCCTTCAGAAGCCATGTTTCCAATTAGTCTCCAGGACATATTACAATGATTTCTCTATTCTAATCATTAGTTACAGACTTGACCGGTAAACAACTAATCCTTCCTTCAGGCCATGCTTATCCTGCTTTACCAGAGGGATATTCCAGTCAGTTTTGCTCGTGATAATCATGTCGGCGAGATTGATAGTTAATGGGAGAGTAATACGTCACGGCCAGCAGACTTGTAATACGTCATTACTGTCCTGCATACTAGATTTTCCCAGTTTTAGGTAATCATTGGTGGTAATTTATTCAGCAAACCAATTCGTTGCGACATTGCTTTAATTTGTTTTCCTCAAATCAAAACCTTTGGGCTTAAGGATTTGTAATTCCACTACATTTTCTACAGGTCTATAATACACTATAAGTGAATAACCTAGGAAATATTTGAAAGCAGTTTAACATTAGTAAATGAAAAACTTTTTACGTTTTCGTTCAATAAGCAGACAAAATTGTGTAGTTAAAATTATAACTTCGTACAGAATTAGTACGTATATGTATATTCCTTTAACCAAATTAACTGTAAATTTGAATTCAATAAATGAGCATACTTTTTTTTTTCCTTTGGGATATTGGGGTGGATTCATAGATCCTCACACGTCAACCTGAGCTTATTGTGTGCCCCTTTGATGTTAGAGGGGTAAGCCTATCTTCGTGCCCTTAATTAGGCTAAGAAGCTTTTCCCCGATACTAGCAATCTGGTTCGTCGCCTGGTTGTTTTATCACCGAAAAGAGCCCTTCTCCTTGCTCCCAGTCTCTCACAGTCCAGTATTATGTGTTTTGCAGTCTCTTCAGACTTATTGCAGAGGTCTACACTCCGAGTCCTCATTTCGTAAACCTAGAGTGTTTAGGTGTTTCCTGAAGTGGCCGTGTCCCAGTGATCAAGGCAATCACTTGCTTAAACCCGATCCCTGCCCAGCCCCATCAGCCATCTGGGTGAATCCGGAGCTAGAATCGGCAAGCAGTCTTTTGCCGAGTGCTTGTCCTTGGTGACTCTGCCACCGCAAGCGGTGTGTCTTCCTGGACCATTTGTTTATACTTTGGTAAGCGGCTGACTTGCTTATACCCACAACTCGGTTCTGGACCGTGTATGGCATGCTTGCTCCGCTTTTTGGCAAGCCTGTCGGCGCATTCGTTGCCACCTATGCCTGTGTGGCCCGGTACCCAACCAAGACGCACACAGTTGCGTGATCCAAGCTTGCAGAGAGAGTGTTAAAGCACTCCCACACAAGCCTGGATGAAATGCTGTTGGAGTCAAGAGCTTTAAGAGCTGCCTGACTGTCTGACATTATACAGATGTTCATTCCCTGGTACCTTCTGGTGAGGCCTAGGTTGGCACAGGCTAGGATACCATAGATTTCGGCTTGAAATATGGAGCAGTTCCGACCCAAACTGCCGCTAAGGGCAGTTCTAGGGGATTGACTAAACACTCCATATCCAGTTCTACCCTTAATAAGCGAGCCATCCGTGTACCAGACAAAGCTCTTTCTTATTGTTGGGATGTTATCTTGCGATTTCCACTCATCTCTGGAGTAGAAAGTCAACAGAGAATGGCTTATTGAATACGAACTCCGTTCTCATTGTGTCGGAGACCATTTCGAGAATAGCGCTTGGGTTTACAGCTTCAGTGATGGCGCCATGGCTCGCGTTAGACGCGCCATTCCTCCACAAGCCAGCAACCATCAGCCGATAAGCTGACTTACGCGCGCTTCAGCTTTTATATGGACATCAAGAGGTAGAAGTCCTATCGCCACCTCGAGGGTCGCTGAGGGACTGCTCCTGAATGCTCCGGTTACAAAGATTGTGCCAAGCCTTTGTAAGCTTTCAAGCTTGGCTTTGGCAGTTTTCCTGATTCCACCTTTGTCCACCAGACTAATGAACCATAAGTGATTTGAGGCCTTACAACTGCTTTGTAAAGCCATAGTGCTATATGGGGTTTTACGCCCCATGAGATTCCTGCAAGTCTCCTGGACGTCATGAGCGCCCACTTTGCTTTGTGCAGGATATTATTAAGATGATCATTCCACGTAAGCTTATGGTCTAGAGTCAGTCCTAAATATTTGACTGTCTTTGACCACTCCAGCTGAGTGGATGCGAGTTTCAGCTAGAAAGAGACTCTAGGTTCTTTTTTCTAGTGAATGGTACAACTACTGTCTTAGAGGGATTTACTTTCAGTCCCTCTCCCTGACACCAGTTGTGTACATGTTGAAGGTTGGTATTCATGATATCAACAACAACATTTGTATATTTTCCCTGTTCCATAAGGACTAATGTCGTCTGCATATCCTTGGACATAGATTCCGTTGTTAGTAAGGTCCTCAAGTAGACCATCTACTACTAGATTCCACAGTAGAGGTGACAGGATGCCTCCTTGAGGACATCCCCTTGTGGGTGCGATCACAAGCGATACTTCATTGAGATCGGCCCTGATCCGTCTGGAGCACAGCATGGCCCTAAGCCACCGGGCACAGAGCTGGCTCGAGGCCACGTCGCTGTGCTGCACTTACCATTGCAGTGAATTTGGCATTGTCGAAAGCTCCTTCAATGTCTATGAAGGTGCACAATGCCAATTCCTTGGCGGACAGGCTATCCTCAATCCTACTGACTAGTTGGTGCAGTGCTGATTCACAGGATTTGCCTTGCTGGTATGCATGTTGGTTGCGATGAAGGGGGAGTGTCTGAGAGAACTCCCCTTTCTCAGGTGCCTCTCCACCAGTCTTTCTAATGTTTTCAGTCGAAACGAAGATAAACTGATGGGACGAAATGATTTAGGGACAGAGTAGTCCGCTCTCCCTTTTTTAGGGATGAAGACCACCCTGTTGAGACGCCAGACTTGTGGTATGTACCCATAGGCTAGGCTCGCCCTAAATAGTTCACATAGAAGGGTAAGGAGATTCTCCGGCCCTTGTTGAAGCAGGGCCGGTAAGATTCCATCCCCTCCTGCAGATTTGAAAGGGGGAAATTTAGAAATTGCCCATTTGGCATTAGAGAGAGTGACAATCCTTCTGGCAATGGCCCAGCTACCACGACAAGCTCTTGGCCGTGAGCCTGCCTCGTGGTTACCAGACGTTCCAGTGTCGTCATTCTCAAAGATACAATCAGGGAAGTGAGTCTCAAGGAAGAAGTATGAGGCTATCACTAGACCCGGAAGTGGTGTTGACCTCCCTGGGACCTTAAAGATCCCAAGTGACCGGTTGGGACTTGAGGCTAGTAAGCGTTGCAGTCTAGCTGCCGCGCTTAACTCATTTACCTTCTGTGTAAACTGCCTCCAGGAACTTTGTTTTGCTTTTTTAATTGCTAGGCTGTATTCTGTTAGAGCTCTATGATAGGACTCCCAGATACGGCTCCTTTTGCATTGATTGTACAGCTTCCTGGACATTAGCCCTTTTGCGAGCGAGGTCCGCCAGTCCACCACTTAGTATTGGTTCGACTCTTCCCCCATCGCAATGGGCAATTGTCGTGGAAGCTATTGATTATAGCATTCTGCAGGTCAGAAGCTATCTGATCTATGTCTGTGAAGCATCGCACCCTTCCGCCTACCGATCCCAACTGTGACTGAAGGTCAGACTTATATCCCAACCAGTCAGTCCTCCCTGGGATTGCGATAGAGGACCTCTGCAGCCTCATCTTGCAAGTTAAAGCGGATATACCTGTGATCCGATAATGAGGCCTCTTCGCTTACGTGCCACTTATCAACCATTACAAGTATACCTTTGTGTGCAGATTGTTATGTCAATAACTTCTTGTCTAATTCGTGTTGCGAAAAGTAGGGCGGTTACCTTTATTACATATAAATAGGTCCCTACTTAGAAGAAATTGTAAAAGTGCCTCACCTCTGGGGTTAGTGTTGGTGCTGCCCCATCCAGCAGAGTGATGGGCGTTGGCGTCACAACCTAGAAGAAGTTGTTGACGTCTGGCTTGTGCTTCTTCCACCAGGAGCTCTAGGTCTCTTGATGGAGGGAGTTCCCTGGCATCATATGGCAAGTATACGGAGCCTACAATTGTGCTCTGCACTATGCCTCCATTCTTCCAGGTCAGTGTGCCCACAGTGAGATCTCTGGGAGCAGAATTCGTTGAGGGTTATAAAATCCAAGCCTCTCTTCAACAGGATGCAGGTTCTGACATTCCTTCTTAGAGAGGTACAGTAAATTAACTTACCTATTGGTTTCATTTAGGCCCGCCACTCTCCCTTGGTGAAGCCATGGTTCTTGAATCAATGCCAGATCAAATCCCTCCTGGAGGAAGAACTGGCAGAAGGCTGCCGAGGCAGCCCTACTGTGCTGGAGTTGATTTGTAGAACTCGTGGCATTGTCCTTGACTGTCGAGGAGACAATTGAGACCTGCCAGAGTCCTAAGTTGGCCTCTACAGTTGGAAGCCTTCACAGCCTTGTAGCAGACCTCGTCCAGGAAGCAGACGAATCCGTAACCTTTCGGGTCTGGCTTGGATGGAAGGATTTTCTACTCGTTTACATTCAGGTTGGGGTTCTGCTTATTGAACATCTCAAGTACCTTTTCAGGTGTCTTCTTCAGAAGCTTCGGGTGAGCTCTGAAAAACACCCTAGTGGACCTCAAGATGACCTTACGCAGACCCACTCTCAGAGAGATGTCATCTCCCAGAGGTTTTATTCTTTGAATAACTTTCTTCCAGCCAACGTTTGGTGTGCTCGTTGATGCAGGAAGCAATTAAAAAACACCTTTCTCTATGTAGGTGCCCGCAAACGATGGAACGGAACCATCCTCCAGGGGTTGGATTTCTTCCATAATTGCGTCCTCGATGGCTTCTCCTTGCTCTGCACTAAGCTTCGCTTCCGGGTAGCCTTCGAGGGCTATGGCCATTTTGATCGCTGCGACCTCTCTGTAGGTAGCCTTGGGTGTGCTACCAGAGGGCCTCGGGATCGTGGGCTTCGGGCTTTTGGGTTTCCCTCCTAGCCTTCTTTGCGGGTCCCTCAGCGGAGGGCGGGGTGACCAAGGTGCCTCTGGGGCGTTTGGCCGACCCCACCCCTGCCTTGGTACCCGCAGTTGGGACCCGGAGTTGAGACCTCCTGCCGTTCTGATTCTTTTTCTTCTTCTTTTTTTCCCCCTCCTCCACTTGGAAGGGTCAAAAAGCTTCACCCTTTTCAAGAACTTTAGCCTTTAGTGCTTCCTCTTCTTTGAGCAGTGGTGAGATTGGGCCTCTTAATTCTGAGGTTGCCGAGTTGCTCTGTGGCATCATCCAGCGTACCTGTAGACATGGGAGTGCTTGGGCTGTGAGGAGCTGATCTTCTATATCTTGAAAGGATTTTGCTTCCTCAGTGCTTGTACTGCCTTCCTCAGATAAAGCCTTGCCATGTATGGGAGCTTTCAGTGTGCAATGGAACCTCCTGTGTTCCTAAGGCACTTTGTTGAGGAGAAGGTAGGGATGTTGGCATAACAACCTCTTGAGTTGTGTTGCCAGTGGTGGTATGTGAGAGGTAGCTTCAGGAGCTACCTCAGCAGGAAGAGGTAGGTTAGAAACAGCTTCAGGAACTGTTTCAAGGTTGGTTGGTTTTGATTTTTGTTTTTGTTTCTTTTCATGTTGTTCCCACGAGAAGCTAGGGAATGGAAGGTCAACCCAGACAGAGCCCCGCATGCCTGGGTAAGCTGCTTTTAAAACTGGAGGGTCGCCGGTTGTCCAGAGTCCGCATAGTAAAGACTGGTTTGCCACCAGCCATTCAGCCCTGGCTTACGCTGTTCCACCGTGGCTTGGCCCCTAGTGGGAGAAATGAAAGGGAAACTAGATCGAAGAATTGAGGAACTTTACCTCAGATAGAAGAGAGTGAAGAAGAGAGATAGGCTGACACATAGAAAAGTGTGCCAGCCATAGGCCTCCAGAACAAGAAGAGAAGGGATCTGGAGCATTAGCTAGGGTACCTCGGGGTCGCCACTACCCGTACGGCCTCGAAAGTAAGACCGCCCCTGAGGGAATGAGCATACTTAATACAACAACAACTCATCCTATTAATTTGACTTGTGATTATTTAATTTAATAACATAAGTCAAATTAATGAGCATACTTAATACAACAAATCATCCTATTAATTTGACTTATGTTATTAAATTAAATAATCATGACAGTATACAATTTTACTGAGAACTAGTATCCCCTGCAGTTATGGCAATTTTATAAAGTATACCATGTACATATGTATATATAATACAGGTAAATAGCTGTAAGGAAGGCAATAATTGACTTTTAATTGTCCACTCCGTTTTTTTTAAAGAACCATGATGTTACGTTTAATAACGTACTCAGATTAATAAAACATTTAGACGCAGTAATTGCATGCAGCTATTTACGTTTATGTTTAAAGTCCATTCATAATTAAAAATGATTACAGCATGATGAAAATTCTCCACAATTGATTGTATTGCGTCAAAGGAACTATGACTTTTTGAGAATTGGTATTTGCTAAACTTTTCAGGCGTAGAATCATGAAAGGTTATTTTCACCTAGGATAAAGGAAATAATTTTGGTACATTGTATAAACACATATAAACTTATTAAAACAATTCACGTATTTCATAACATGGTAATTATTGTTTTGCGCTGTTAATTTCTGTTTTTGACTCTGTTCACCTTTAAATTTATTATTTTTACATACAAATTGTTAATATTTCGTTCTATTTATTACACCCGGTTGATGTATATTTTTGTAAGCATTGCTGACCAAATATATAATTTATAAAAATAATTCCAAAATAAAATTAGATTGACATTTTTTAAGTTTAAACTTATGTTGTACACAATTTTGAACGCTTAATTGTTATTAAAACTGTTTGGACCATTCAATAAATTGCATAGTACTTTGAAGAAAAATTCGTGTTATTTTACGGATAATTTAAAAATAATATGCTCGCGCGTCCTTGTTTTTCAAAAAATGCAACAGTGCGGATAACTACCAATTAGTGGGTAGAGTACGATAAGCGGACCCGTATTTTATATCGAAGAATGTAATCATCGATACCTAATATTCTTATTTCAAATCCTAGACTATCAATCGATATAAATGTATCTATAGTTCTCAATAACAATCATATGTTTTAAATTAAAATATGAATTGAATAGTTACAGTGATGAAAGAAATTATTATAACAAAAATTAGGAAAACTGAAGACAACCATATTTGCTCCTCTCACAGTTACAGTTGTTTCTTTCCCACAAATTCCACATAATGGGTTTTTCGGTACGAGTCCAACATGTTGAAACCATTAAAACATTTCTTATTATCTTTCAAAGCAATGTAGTGCATTTTTCTAAAATTGACTGCCATTTTTAATAATCAAATGTTACTTATGTAAAATTGAAATATTAACTTACGTATATTATTTGAAAGTGTTTACAGCTGTTGATGTAGATTATTTAAGTTAACTATTCAAAATAAATCAGTACTAATTGATTATATCGATGGTTATGGTTAGGTAATATTGTTTGGCAATTTCGATATAAAAAACCGGGTCCGCTTATCGTACTCTCCCCCAAATAGTTAATAAAGATAATAAATAAAAATTTCATACCATTTAGTGTAATAACTTAATGTGTATAGTAGTGCAGTAAGTAATATTTCAACAATATAAATACAATATACAAATATAACTATACATGCGCATTTACGTATATAGTTTTTGTTGAACAAATAATTAACATTACAGACTTCACCTAAGTTTCGTGAGACGTGGTTGTTTTTGTAACTCGCAGAGCTGACATAACAAAGTTAACGAAGTAGAAGGCGAGATAAAGACGTAAATGAGATGACAAACTTCAAAGAGATGTTAATTTTTGTAAAATTCCTTGGCGTAAACATTTATTTTAGTAGGCTTTAAAATATGTGTTGCTATTCATTGTTTTTTTTCTCGCAAAAGTCACAAAACGAAACATGCATCGTAGGCTGATTAAAAAACAATATTACGTATATTTTTAATAATATTTTGTAACTGGTTTTAATACTTTTTAGTAAGTGTTGCGATTGCTCCCGGGAAGATTTAAGAAATTATTTTACTGCAATAATCAACATAGACGTAATACACTTTGCCGTAAGACTTCATTGCGAAAATTGCTTTTGTTTCAACATGTGAAAGTTTGTGTTATATATCTAGTTCTGGTTTAACAATTATTTGGGAAATACAATTTTGGTCCACTTTAAAACTTGGTAGTCGACTCATGTATAAATAATACATGATACTTTCCTGTCACATTATCCAGTCAATCAGCGCATTATTACACATCTACGTCTTAAACATTTTCGTTTCAGGTTTTTAAATATGGTTTCAAGAGTACAATATACGTTGAAAGTGGAAGATTTAAATTTTTGAATCACATAACTGTGTAAAAATCTCCTAATCACGTTTTCGGAACCAAGTTACACAGCAAACCTTTCTCTTTGAAGTACAAAAATGTGTATTGGTGATAGGGATGTAAAAATTCCATACAAGATAGACTAACATTATTAGCGAATAAATTATCTGCACATACTTTAGAGATATAAATGAAGACAAGAAATGGGTCATCAGAAAAATAGCTCAGACTTAAGTTTTTCTAAACTTGTCAACTTTAAAAATATTAAAGTAATGAAATAAATATGATTTTTATGGACAATTTCATAGCTTTTCTCTTAAATTATTAAATTGGATCATTACTTTACGACTTTCTTCCATCGATAATTAAGCAACAGAATTTAACCATATTGTTCTTAATTAAAATAAATGTGTAAGTATTTTATCTGCATGTCTCCTAAAATATTTAAGGCCTTGAAGAAAAAAGTTTTAAACCTTTCCCTCAGACTGCTCGGCGTGACGACCGGATCTCCCACCTATGGTCTGTTGTAATCTTTCCTTGTTATTATACCCACCACTCCTTATCTTTGGACTTGCCGCACCTTGTCACTTCCGCTCGCTCCTTTTCTATGGCATATGGTTGCGTCGGCCCTAATTATGTCATTATTTTATATACAACTGTCGCAACTACATAGAACATGTTTAAATTTAGCTCAAAGGATACAGCGAAGGAGAGTGTGATAGTTTCTGCAGTATATGTCGGAGGAGAGAGAATCAAGTGAACAGAGTCGGTGACAAACTCGCGGTGGACAGCGCGTAAATCTCACACCCTCCCAATAAGCCACACATTAGCCACCCTTCCTCGTTCTGGGAACTGAGACAGATTTTATTTTTCTCAGTTCTTTGATAGGTTCTCTTTAGAATTGGTGTAGAAATGTCTTTGCAATTTTGCAGTTGCCATGCAATTGTATATCAGATCTCTTCAAACATCATAAAATATACATCCAGGTTTATAATCGTAATAAGGATTATTATATTTATTTTTATTTAAAAAAATTAACCTCCATACAATGGTTGTTTTGTAACATGTAACCCTAATTTAAATAATTCTATTTTACTCTATAATAGGTGATACGAGATCGGTGAGACAGACAAGTAATTAGAAGGAGGGCAGAGCTACCTGGACACAAGATATAATCAAGGGCTGTGATAATAAGAGGGTAGGGTCTGACGTCACACCTTCCAGTTTTCACTCTTGTGTCAACGTAGCAAGCTGGTATTGATTTCAAGTTGGCGCCACTCATCCAATACGCCAATTACAAGCTATATAGTGGTAGTGTAATATTAAAAAGTTAGTTGCTAACAGTGTACGACCTGTTGGATTTTGCACGATTTCACACGCGTTAAATTCTTAAAATAAAACTATGACAGGGGAGCGGGAAGGCCCTATCCCGACAATGTTAAATTACCAATTTTCAGGTACATTTTTCTCAAGAACTAATTGGACTACGTACATGAAATTTTTACACCGTATTATATACACTATATTGAGTAAAAACATGCTGTTTTAACATTTCTTAACAAAGTTTACTATAGTTTTTGAATTTTTGAAAAATATGATTTTAAAAGTTTTAATTTTCACATTACTTAATTTTTTTATAAAGGGTTAATGTAATGTTAAGACCTTGATTTAGCATGTATTTGTTGAATATAGCCATCTTCAAAAGCACAAAAAATTTCAACTCTCTACCTCCAATAGTTTTTGAGAAAAATGTACCTAAGTATTAAAATATTAAAGTTACGGAGAATGAGCATTAAAGTCAAAACTCACCAATAAGCTCAAAACATCCCTCCACCATAGGCTGGATCATCTGCTTTCTCTTCTTCCTCTTCCAACTCAATTTTTCTTTTTCTTCTGTTAATTCTAGCTTCCTTTGTCATATTTTCAGCCGCTTTGTCCGCTTTTTTCTTCCGCGTAATATCCAAATCGCGAAGTGCACAAGCTGATTTCTCACTCAAGTTCAGGCCCAGGCGTTTGTAAATATTTAACTTGCTGCAGTATCCATCATTAAAGTTTAAAACAGCATCATAAACTCCAAGTTGAAAAGTGTTCAGCCTTACAAAAACATTTTTAGGAATTTTCGACCACACAACATTATTGAAACTTTCATTCGGATTTTGAGTTTTTTGATGAAGGCACTTTTTCAGAAGTTCAGGGTCAGCCAAATCTTTGAATATACTCTTTATGGTAACCATGACATCATAAGGTAATTGATTTTTATGAGTGTATGTGGTATTATTAGCTTGAGCTTTGTTATACCCGCACCAAGACTCATCTCCGACAGGACACAGATTATGTTGTGGTTGATCGTCTGTAGAGATTTTATGAAAAAATGTCGCCCATACATTTTTTTTCATTTGTTCCAGATCTGACCCAGCCCTTTTGATAGCTAAACCATAGTATTCTTGCATTTTGTAAATTTCTTTATCGGTTAGTCGGTTCCTTCCACCCAAGCTTTTACCATCCGCTAACTTTGTCTTACCGCTTTTCTTTTTCAATGCTCGAAGCCGAGAACCCATTCTTTTTTTAACATGGTTGACGCACTCTAGTTTCTGTACAACCACATCATCTCCATAAGGTTTACTATCTGTTACCTTCTTGAAACCATTGCTGTCTCCATCTCCTAGGTAGGTTGTATACCGAACGCCTCGGTTAGTGGAATTTTGAAACACCTCGAGCGCTCCAGCCACTTCCATCCCTCCGCTGGTTCCAGAATAATTTTTGGTGCAAATGTGTACAGGGATTTTGTCTTTGTCCTTAGCTGTTGTACATGTCTGACAGTATTTAGACATCACAGAAACATCCAGAATCTTCCCAGTGTCAAAAGAAGTAACACTTACGAATCCGTTCAGAGATAAGTGGCCCCTTCGCTGCCATGACCCATCTAAACATACAGCCAAGTCGGTTTTATTACCTTCTTTATTTTCATTGACTGCCTCCCTTGTAGCAACCTCCATACTTTCCTTACCAATTGCTTCAACAGTAGTTTTGAGCAGTTTAGTGTAGGTCTGAAACTTTTGTGGCGGTGGGGGCAGATTCATAAGTGCACAGAATATATCGCCTGCAGCTAGCCCACGTCCAATCGACCTCAGTGCGAATACTAACATAAGGTTTGTATTGTACTTTCCATTATTTATTTCAGAACTGTAGAAACTAGTGGTATGAAAACAAAGGCCACATTCAAGTTCGACATTAGCAGCTAACCCATGTCTACTTTTGTCTGTGATACGCAGCTCGATGCAATTTACGCCATCGCAAGACTTGCATTTTGTGAAACTTTTGATTGCATCATTAGTAAATCTAAGTCAAAAATAAAATTACCTTTTCCCTTGCACTCATACTTTACAGACTCCCTAATAGGCCTTGATAATTTCTTGGATGAAGAACTTGGGGATTTGGTGGCAGATTTATCAATTGGCCTTGGTTTAGGGTTATGTTCAGCACTTGTAAACTGATTCCCTCTGTATTTGGGTTTAGGCTTTGTTTTGAACGACACTCTTCTCGGCATTTTCACTTCACACAAACTATCACAACACTCCACTGCAAAATAAAATAACTATCTCGGATCTCAGTATAAAAACTGTTGAGAAAACAATATTTGTAAACAAAGATTGAAACTATAACAAAACAGAAAACCAATACACTTCACTTTGTTGGTTTACTGTCAGCTGATTGCAGAAACACTTTTTTATTTGGCCTTTGGTGTACCAAAATAACATGACACACACTGAAAGTTACTTGCAAGGTATACTATATGAATGTCAGCTTAGTTCATAAGCGCCCGCCCACGCGCAAAGGGTAAAAAATCTGACGTGACATGACTTAAAAAATATTTATAGTAAGCTAAATAATCATCCCACGACATTGAACCTTATATTTTCTTAAAGAAGACATTCCAAGGAACAATAAAAAAAATTAAAGTGAATTTGTAAAAATAAAAAAATGGCCTTCCCGCTCCCCTTATAAGAGCACGGCTTTTCTTCCAGCTACATGGTTATCAGGAAGATTAGTGACTAGAAACTTTAACCTAGGCCTGTGGGTCTCTTAACAGTTTCCCCTGACTTTTTAATCAAATTTCGCTACTAGATTAGTTGTCGTTCTCAATTCCTTAAATACACGTCCAGTATGTAAAAATGTATGACAAATTAAGAACATCCTCGGATGTTCATGATTAAACGTTAGAGACATTGAATATGTTTCAGGTGCTTTACTCGAGTTTTCCTTCATGCCCTGATCCAAAACTATATACTCACGTAATTCCGTTAAAAATGGTCTACTTTCACTGTGAGAGTTAAAATTAAACTTCCGGCCGTGGGTACTTACTCATTTGACATATTATTTGCTAAATATTTCTAGTGTCTGTCATCCAACAACCCATAGCGATACACATCGACGTACAAATACGCATGCATAAAAGGACTTTTCGGATCTGCCTTATGTATTTATATTTTTAAATTGTATAGAAAAATATTTATGTATCACGTGTACGATAACACATAATCATTACATATCCGTAAAATTTGTGTATAAATTTCAATGCTTGGCAATGGATAAGGGTTATTTGTGGTAATCAGTTAGACAAACAGCTACTTAATTTTATTAGATCAGAAACCAAACGAAGTATCAGTTCACAAGCACCTTATTATTACCCCGTGAAACGTGCTTTAATTGAATTAATAATAGAATTTAAAAATCCTACTCTAATTTAGTACTTAATACATCACTGGTTTAGTAGATATTTATTATTTAGACCTCGTAAATTGTTCGTTATTTATAGCGTGAACAGCAAAGTATCAAACTATTAAACTTTAGTTACAAAGAAAATTAAGGAAGAAAACGTTCTTTTCATCAGGAAGCGCTCTTTACTGTTCTTACTCTATCGCGCGGGATAATTTACTCTGTAGCTAGTGAGTGTTATAATAGTAAGTCCATAGACTGCACACTAAGGTGTTTTGAAGTGTTTACTAGCCGTGCAGTTAACAATCTGAAGTGATTAAATAAGATTTAAAGCTATTTAAAATTAATATTAAAATGTTTAACTAATGGAACTGGATGTTTTATATAGATCATCCATTTCCAAATCAATATACAAGTACGCCACACCATATGCCTATCACGAGGTATAGATTTCACTAAGGTTTAGCGAGTTTGGATGCAGCTAGACGCCAACTTAAAGCTCTCAGTCTATACTGAAGTTGGAACCGAACGGGCAAAGCCTCAACGGTCATCTAGTTTAAGTTTTAAATACAACGTAAACTAAGATTAAATCGCCTTTCAAAACATGTATTTCAATGTTTCAGAGCACAATGCATATCTAGTGTAAGTATTGTCATTGTTAAACTACGCCATTGATGGTATTTGTAGGTTACAAAATCCTATTACATAAATCTTTTTTTCGTTTAATTACATTTAATTATCCAGTCTAAAATCCAATTAGTTGTATTTATTAGGGTTGATAGAAATGAGAATACTTTCTCAAATCACCTTAGACATTCTTTATTAATTAGCACAAATAAAACTAATTTTAAATTGCCTATGTATCAAATGCTAGGAATAAAGGAAAGTTGTTTAAAAATATATGGGATTACTAGCAGTTACCCGCGGCTTCGCACGCATTTTCATGTTGAAAACTCGGACAGTATATATATTCATGTATTCTTTATCTATGACATAATAAACACTCCTGAGATAATCGATAGTCATTCAAATCTATTCCAATTTCCTAATCTATTTTAGATTTAAGTTTAAAGAATTTGGGGTCCTGAAGTCGTAAAAAGAAACAGTTTTTATAAGATTCGTATTCCCTCCAACATTCCATGATAATTTACTGAAGTGCTCCTACGATTTCAGTAACAATAAGAGTTAGCCGTTTTACCCCAATGACGAAAGTGTATCGTCCAACTAAAAAGTTGCTGCGGTCGATATGAGTCTGTTCTGGTCGTTTAAATTCACCCCCGGTCTAATCTATTTACAGTTCCACAATTGCTTTATGCTGTTGCACTAACCAAAACAACTGTCTCATATGTTGGTTTCGGGTTCTAACTTAGGTTAAATTTTGATGATTAAGTCATTTTGATATTTTTACCGATCACTAAATATGTATTAGGGGTGTATATGCTTAAAGTATTAGGGCAAGAGTATGTTATCTCCATTTGCTTTTCAATAACTACAGTAAAAAAGGCCATACACTAAAATTTAAATGTAAACGCATGTTTCTGCCTCTTTGATGAACTTCAGCTGAAAGTGTTTAACAGATGTTAAGTATCAGTTAAATTTATATTACGTGTCGTAGCGCAATCTGCCGAATCCAATGTAAAACACTCCAATAGCAACAACAATTTGTAAATAAAAATGTAATTAAATAGACTATTTAAATAGGACCAAATTGTGAATATAAACCATTCTCGAATCCCCTTCAACACACAGACAAAATATATATATATATATATCTTGTGTTCGTGTGTAAGTGACTGAACTCCTAAACGACTGGACCGATTTTGATGATGATATATGTCCCGCGGCTTCGCACGCTTTTCGTAAGTTTTGCCCGCGTATGAGCATTTCTGGTTGAAGTAAATTATATTTCCAACCCCGATGTAGATTTTACCTTGATGTCACGATCAAGAAAATATGTCAAAAATGTATTGTACATGCATAATGTATTTTATTACAAAGTGGTCTACCACTCAACCTTTAAGTTCAACCAAAAATTTAGTTTAGACAATTATACATCATAACTTAGCGCCTTCAAATAGTGTTTCACTGTTTAATATACGTATCTATCTCGTAATTGCAGGTTATAATGTGCAGGCGCTTTGAAAACTTTTCTTCATTTTATTCGTTTATATTCACGACATAAGCGAATAATTCAGATAATAACTATCCTATCTTCTAAGTTAGACTAAATTACGGATAAATGTGAAATTTGATTGAAATTGGTTCAGTCGTTTTGGAGTTTATTGGCAACATACATCGTGACTCAAGATTTTTTATATATATATATAAGATAGATTACAATTACGTGCATAGCAACTCTTAAAAGTGACATAAACGGTCTGTCATAGTTGTGCATGTACTTATATATGTGCATAATTATATTTGTACGCATATAAATTTACAATACGATGTCGATCACCTAATTTATGTTTTACAAAACATGAGTGTGCTTGTAACTAACTGAGCCAAACTAATACAGTTAACGAAGTAGAAGGCGAGATAAAGCCATAAAAATCTTAGAATTTCTAACTCAACGACAAGAAAGCCTCCAAACATAAATTCAAACTTTTTGTATCGTTGCTGACACAAAATATTCTTATACTAGTCACACGCATATAATGAAATGTTTTATCATAAAATGCGATTAATTTATTTATTGCCAGGAAACATACTGAAAGACACGGTCACCTTCAAGATCATTTAAAATATAGTCGTTCAATCACAGTTCCACATTAAAACTAATACAATGTAACAACCAATGATCCACCCTCACTCATAATCCAGTTCAATCCCACTCTCGTCATTTTGCTGTTTCCAATTCAGCGGTCTCCCAGTAAATACCAAACACTCATTAGCAATGTAGAATACCTGGAATTCTAAAGAGCATTAAGTCAAGTTTTGATTCTTTCTAGTGATAAAGCATTTTTCATAGAATTAGAAAAACTGTCGACGAACTGAAATCCCGGCTGTGACAGGAGGTGTTCGTGATCCACGGTTCTGTGTCTCTCAGTAAGGTAGTTGTCCCTATCTGAAGGTTAATATTTATGCGCATCACGTAAATGACAACACATTTAAAAAGGTATTGTTTTCAGTGTAATAAAATTAATACCTTCCGAGTTATTTTTTTAAAATCCCTCATATTAACTTAAACTGACTCGCTAAGAAGGGGTCTAATCTGCGACGTAACGTTTCCAATTCATTAGCTTGAATGATTTAGGTAACAATAATAAATTATTTATGTTTCTAATAAATGCGATATTCTTTCAACGAGTAAGTATGAGTTAATATAAATACCCAATTTAAAATACCTTGTATTTTTTCCTGTTTTCCTAATTGATTTTATATTGTAAGTACACATGATTTGTTTAAATTAACAGCGAAACGTATTTATTTTTATTTCAAAACACTTTTGCTTACATCGGGGAAAATTTTTGTTGTTGTTAGTTATTTCCTATGTTCATATTAGGCAATGCAAATTTTAAGAGTGTGGTTGTTTACCTCTTATTCAATGTTATGGCATTGAATATGTTATAATAAAAATATAGAACAAGAATAAATCCTCAACTAACCAATCCAAAAAGTGTATGAACGTTTTATTTTTAGTTTTCTCTGATTTTAACTAATTATACACTTTGTTTGTTTGTGTAGGGGATGTAACGATAAAGGTGGGAGAGGTATTTAGATGTGCATTTAGATATGTTTCAAATGGAGGTATTCGCAGGTCCGATGCAAATTCTAAGCAAACGTCGTTATCTCACGAGTTTCCAAACAAAACCCTGTTGATATTTAGTAATTGCGCACATAGATACTTTTGCAACTTTTTAATATAAGTGGATGATAAAACAAATTCATTATATTTCAGTTGTGGAGACTCGAAGTGTATTAAGATATGTAAACGAAGCTTGTTATCTTAAGAGGATACCTAAGAACTTTTTGGTATTTCGTAATTATTTAACCTAATGATTCACAAAGGTACTGCTATTGTTTTATTGCACGTTTGAATAACGGATGTTATTATTA
Organism: Homalodisca vitripennis; assembly: GCF_021130785.1. Taxonomy (NCBI): domain Eukaryota; kingdom Metazoa; phylum Arthropoda; class Insecta; order Hemiptera; family Cicadellidae; genus Homalodisca; species Homalodisca vitripennis. The sequence continues at coordinate 21,219,877 of NC_060212.1, forward strand.
TTATAAATGAGAAATGCACGGAATATATTAACACATACATTCGTCTCACCTATTATTGGATTTCTAACCAATAATTAAACTTTAATTCTTATATTTTATATTATAAAGTGATCAGTCATCCAGTAAGTTACAGATAGAAATAAACATTTAGGGACTTGTGAGGTTAATGAGAAAATAAAAATTTCTAGGCGGTTCTAGGTGGCTACATAATAATATTTTGTGTAAAAGTAACCCCCACATTGGATATATTGTTAAAATAGAATAAAAAGGAATATTTTGGAGCTCACCCCTAACTATCACCGTTTCAAGATAGCGGTTGCTAAAGATGTGGTTTTTGCCTATTAAAAATGGATATGCCCGCAATTTGGTATTTGAGAGTTATCAAAAAACGCACACCTTTTATGCTCCTTAAAGGGATTATTTTTTGTCTTCCGGCTATTTTGTAAGAATTTAGGAGCTTCTATTTGAACATTTTGAAACGATTACGGCTCCCAATATGCTTTGATACCCTAAAACGTAATTCTCCTTATCTTACATAGATGTTTACATCAGTTGGTAAAACCGTCTAGAAATAACATGTATGGCCACTAAATTTTATGAGACTGTGAAATTGTATAAGTACTATATGCAAAGGTGGTGTGGAAAGTGCTCATCCTGATGTAAGTTAAAACCCACTGAATCGCTTTGAGACCACAATTCAGCAGTGGACTGTACGCAGCTCATGAATAGGTAACGCAATATTAGGACCAGAATGGCCCAGGCAGCACTTTGTTTACATTTGCCTAACGAGCTTAACTGCCACTTCCCCGTGGCCTCCGACCGAATGTTGTGAGAGTGCTTATTGGCTTACTGGGGTAACATTGCATGATGTCTTCTCTAGTGTATTGTACTTAAAATACAAATAGAGTTACTATAAAATGGTGAATGTTTTGGGTAGTTAGGCTACATGTGTTAATATGTAGTGTGCAACTCATATGACACATATGGTGTATTGACTTTATTATTCAAAAAATTATTCATTCTGGTACTAGTTCCATCATGGTTACCAATAATGCCGAAATAAAATTCTATAATGCTCAGCAAAGTCCTATGTAGTAAGGTTCACCATCATCAAACTAAACGTTCTCCGTATAGAGAGCAAGCTTCATGTAAAATTCTAAAAGTCAGTTCGTTTTTGAGATATCGTACAGTGAGACAGACAGATAGACAGACAGAAATTAAATTTGTCTAAACCAGCAAACGATCATAATCATATAACCTGAGCTTATAGTTTAAAACAAATGTTCAATAGTATAGTACTTATAAAATCTATTTAAATGCTCTGGCCTAATCGTAAAGCAAATCAGCAATTAAATACTATTTTATTTACTATACAGTTAATCACGTGTATTGCCGTCGCAAAATCGTCTTGTCTCAAAGCATAGTTTTCATAAAGGATACATTCAATCATTTAATGATATAGTAAGAAATACGCAATATATTTAGTTTACAAAATAAACAAAATAATTAACTATTATCTAAGGATTTTCCTTTTGGATTTGGTGAAAAGGTTAATGATACATAATATTATGAATGCAATAAGGAAAAAGCTAGTCATAAACGCTAATCATTTCAATAGTCATACAACGGGAATTAAATATAGTCCATCCTTTCATAAACCTCCATTTTATTTTGTAAAATATCTTATTTTTTTTAGAATTCACATAACATAAACCTATTTAAATGTTAATAAAAACACAATCCTTCATTCAATCAAAGTTTTAAATATATCTATATAATAATAGTTTTCTGAGGGACCTATCTGATTGTTTTTATTTAGAGTGGAAAACAATATATTGATAATTATTTTTATATTTACAACATGAGAGTTAAAATTAATTTTTAATATTAATGTAAATTTACATTTTCGCAAATTTTTCATAATTTATAGTATAAACGTTTCGTATGCCACCAATGCAAGGTACATTCTTCACTGGTTTTCTTTTAACGTATATGGTGTTATGCTGTATTCAGCATAGATGTTATACAGTGAAGATTGAAATAGTGAATAAGTTATATAAATACCTTAATGGAGTCAGAGTGTATCATTTTCTGCTGTATTATTAAAATGCTTCTGATACCAGTACAGTGTATTGCGGCATCACAAAAACAAATCAACATAACAATAAAAGATAAAGTTTCTCTTAAAAATCTCCATAAATATTTTTAATTTCATCCCCATATTGGTGGCTCAGAGGTAAAATTAAAACTCATGTATGGATTCTTCTCCTTTTGAAATTAATAGTATTTTTTAGACCTTTAGCGTGAATATAAATGATGTTATTAACTTATGTGTTTTATATCCTGCATTATAATAACTTTGTCAGCGATACATCTGATGGTAATACTCACATTCTTAAATTCAATCTACAATGTTTATTCTCATGAGAATTGTTATACAAGAATGTGCACTGTATGAGTATTAAATTTATTTAAAATATCAATGAAAGTGTAGATATTTTTGATCTAAAGGACTCTATGAAGTAAAAAGACAAAGTAAATCTATACTTAGTTCCAATTATATGTAGTACCAACACACAAAAATTTAAAGAAAACTCAGCCTTTTATTTTATTTGTGTAATTTAATATTAAGTGTCTTCTTTTAACTTTTTGATCGAAAATTGGTAAGAAAGTAAAGAATGCATGAGATTAAATTAATTAAATTACCACAGGAATGTCATTATATGACCTGTAGTAATTACAACCGGTTAATTTAACCAATAATAATAGTAAGTAAAGGTTGAAAATGGGAACTAAATACAAATCAATTATTTCTATTTATCTCTAAAATTTCTATTTCATTCAAATAAAGTAAGGATTTAATGCACTATTCAACATAAATTAAGTTGAAATCGAACCGATTACAAGGTTTAGGACATTTTCTTCACTTTAGTAAAAAAAAGAAAAAAAAAGGAAAATAATGCTTCCAGTTTCTGATCCGGAAGCATTATTTTCCTGAAGAAGGTGGGTTCTAACCCACCTTTTTCAGATGTAAAATATCAATCCCCACCATATTAGATGGTGCGAAAAAATTTTTTTATGCGTTTCGTTTTGATTATTGCATTTGTTAAAATTCTCTGCGTTATAGTATTACAATAGTATATACTAGGCTTTTGTTAAAGTACAACTTCTGTTGTCAAGTTATAATCGTCGGATATGTATGAATGACTAGTTTTTAATTTTTTTTTATACTTAACCTTGTGCATTAATATTTTGTACACATAAAGATAATGTCAAATTCCAATCCTCGAATCCAATAATTCTTTTTTTTACATGAAACCATAATAAATTCTCTTATTTTTATTATTGTTAAGAAAATAAACTTAAATTTGTAAAATGTGTTGTTTCTAAACATATTGTTTATAAATTTCTGAAATAAAATGAATTTACCGTCTGGTAACAAAGTAAAATTACAAAACAACATTGCTTTCAAAACGTCGGAAGGTCTTACCAGAGATAAAGTATAAATATAACGTAACTCCACGTAACGTGGTAATTTGTGGTTGTTTGTAAATAACAATTGACATTTTGGCTCATCAATTGAGTTTAAAAATTTTTTTCCATGATAAAGTATTTTATTTTGTTAATACTTATACTTATCATGTACATGAGTGAAAAGCAGTGCCTATAAAAACTATAAGGTCGATCAGAATATTGATAAGCAACTAATAAAAATTTAATTAAACGGCTAATTGAAAAAGAACTGAGTTTATTGGGATTCCTCAGTTATAGAAAAATGACTTTGATCGTTAATTCGTTTACAAATTAAAAATACAAGTATACTATCAGTAATCAATTATGCTGTCGACGATTGAAAAAGCACTCTGTAACTAACATAATATAGTAATATAGACAATTTCTTTAGGGATTGAGACAAATAAAATTAAAATTAACACTTTCAAAATCGTATATTGGTATTTTTAATGACACTGTTAGAACTTCTTAGAATTAAATAATTTATTAGTTTTTTCTTGTATTTTAAATGACTAGTAATGTTTATTTATTATATGCACATAATAGAGCATGTTTGTGTAAATGATAGTGATAGACTTAGAAACTATTATACCGATCATTATGAAAATTAATTTGTATGTATATTGTGTATTTTACAACGGAAAAAGCAAATGTGCTAGGCAAATTTATTTAACTCCACCAGGTGGCGATGCAAAAGATAAAAGTTTTTAAAGCGCTTGAACATTATAAGCTGTAATTAAAAGACAGTTACGTGTATTAAATAATCAAACACTACTTTTAGGCGCTAAGTTATGTTGTATATTTGTCTTTAAAATAAAATTATGGTTGAACTTATAGCTTGAGTGCTAGACCACTTTATGATAAAGTACATGTACGTCTACAATGGCTAAAAACATACCATTTTGACAAATTTTCTTAATCGTGACAAAAGGGAAACTATACATCGGCGTTTTAAATATAATTGCCAAAAGTACTCATATACGGGATTACCAAAAGCGTGCGAAGCCGTGGGAAACAACTAATAACATTTAAAAAACTTTACGTTTTTTTATCACTAACTTCCCAAAATAAATTCAACAAGTATTACTTTCCAGTTCACTAATTCATATATGCATAATGCGGTGTATATATTTATTCCCTAAGAACCAAAATTAGAAAGATTACACTATACTCCGGGACTAATTACAATGATTACTCTATTCCATCCACTGATTACAGACTTATCCCCGCCTACAGGACTCAGGCCACGCATATCCTGCTGTACCAGAGGATGTTCCAGTCAGGTTTGCTCGTGATAATCATGTCGGCGAGATTGTTAGTTAATGGGAGTATAGTACGTCACCACCAGCCGACTTGTAATACGTCATCACTGTCCTGCATACTAGAGTTTCCTACTATTAGGTAATCACTCAGTAAACCGAACCACGCAAAGTATACTATTTTAAAACGCCTTTGCTCAAGTAGTTCGATTGATGAAATCTACTCTGACAGGTCCGACACATTTGTGACATAAATATACACCAAGAAAATGTTTTTTTTTTTTCAAATGAGTGAATAACACGGTTCTGAAAAATAAGTGTGGGTTTTGTCATCTAATGATAAAGCCTTTTATATTAAGGATAAAAATAAGCGTAAAGAAGTTTTCTGAGAGATTTTTGGCAAATAAGGAAGAGGCTAGATTTCAATTCTTACAAAGTATAATTACCTTATTGTTCATGATATCTCAATCTTTATGTAACTCACTGAGATGTTATTATTATCAAAACACGAGATCAGGATGGTATAGCTTCAAAAATATGTAAAATCCCCTTAAATTTCAAGCGTAAATGTCAGTTTGAGCCAGATTTAAAATATTTGTTATTCAGTTTTGTTACTTTCTTGTTTCAAATCATAGGATAAAATACGTGTTTTTATGCATATCTTGCCGGTAATGCAACACTCAACTCTCCGTATTTTAAAACTATCACCTACAACAAGATAAAGGATCCATTTTACTGCATACTACACTTAAACGAACCAATTGTATAAGTTATTTTATATTTTCACCATGAAAGCGAATATAAAGAACAGAAGATGTATCTGGAGAACGCGTCCTCAATGAAATTTTTTGATTTTTGTCTGAACAACAAAAAAGCTTCTAAGTAGGAATATATGTTTTATCATGCTGATACAAATTATAAAGGGTTCTTAACTAGCCTCGTCGATCCCCTTATTAATGAGTTACTTTATTTTAACAAATTTAATTTATCAATCAAGTTCTTTATAGCCAGTAAACATACTGTAACGTATAGTAACCGTCAGTTTTTGTTAAAATATCACCTTTCAATCACAATTTCACACTTTATCTTACAAAGAAACAACCAATAATATATCCTCACTCATAATTCAATTTATTGCCACTCTCGCCAATCTGCTGTTTCCAATTCAGCGGTCTCCCTGTAAATGTCAAACACTCGTCAGCAATGTAAAATACCTGGAATTATTCAACAATACAATATTGAAGATTATAATCTTGTCAAACTTAAAAAAGGTCAGTCATCAATGAATTGGTCGTTAATAATTAGGTTGTAACTGTTGGCTTCAGACTTTTAGTACATGGTTCGAAATAATATCAGCATTAAAGACAGTTTCCAACAATGACTAATTTTAAAAGACCTGTTATTATTTAGTTACTTAATTTAATATTAAACATTTTTACACTTTTTATTATATTTCTTACGTTCAGTTATTACAGACATTGCATAGGTACATAGATTAAATCCGTCTACGTTAAAAGCTACATTGTTTAGTTATGAATAAAATTATATATTCAGAAATAAATTTAGTAAGGAAGGAATGTGATTCACATATTTCGTCTTATGATTTAAAAAAGCATAGCATCAAATTGCCAGTCAACAAGTAAGTCAAAACTCACCTGTTCTGCTCTGAGTCCCATAAAGGAGTAAAAGAGTGGTGGTCTCTAAGCAGGTAATGAGTAGGTAAGGAAATATTAGGACCAGAATGGTCCAGGCAGCACTTTGTTTACATTTGCCTAACGAGCTTAATAACTGCCATTTCCCCGTGGCCTCCGACTCAATGTTGTGAGAGTGCTTATTGGTTTCCTGGGGTAACATTACAGGGTATCTCCTCTTGAGTATTGTACTTAAAGTACAAACAGAGTCACTATAAAATGGTAAATGTGTGTGGCAGTGGGGAAACATCGTTAGTTTTAATATAGGTCAGCGTTGCAACCTATTCATTTGTTTAGATATATTAATATTGAAGTTTAATTTATTTCTTGATAATTATACAAATGTATTTAATAGGTGACTTTTTCTGCACAAAGATGTCTTAAAAATTGATTGCAGTAAAAAGAGAACAATTCAAAAATAAAAGTAAGTTTTCAGTTAATAAATGTACATTTATTTTAAAGTGCACATATATTTCCATTTCCAGTTATTTAAATTTGAAGGTAACACAATAGTTTTTATATAATAATAAAGTGATTCTTACACTTAAAATAGTAACAATGTCGTACGGTTAGCATGACTATGAGTACTTCCGGTTCGAGTTAATTTATTCCGACACCAATTTTGAACTTGCATTGTTGCCACGATTAAGAAAAATCCTTAAAAGTATATTCATAACTATTAAAATTAACTCTAGGCTTTGTAGTTATTGTGATATACTTGGTTTTGCCACGGTTTATAATTAAGTATAGAGCGATAGCATAATGTTCTTTATTAATTATTCCTTATATTTTTTTAATTATATATGTCGTTCTTGAGATAGCCTAAGAATACATAGACAAGCAGACAACCAAACAGAAAAATATCTTTTATATTTCTCAAGAAAAAAAACTAATTTTAGTTATTGTTGTTTATGTAGAACAGAAATACCAAGCAAAATCTAATTCGTGCAAAAGTTAAAGTCTGTATATCATGTTTTTAATGGCTCCATGTTAAAAAAATAATAACAAAAATACTCCCAGAATCATGCCCTGACATGTAATATATATTGGTAAATGTTTAACATTGTGAAAACTACAAGTCCGCTATTAGGATTTGATATTTTTATTTATTGATATTTATATCATAGCTGCCGATATGAGAGGATTCATATCAATATTATAGGTTAAACTATGTTTGTTTTAAACTAAAATAATACCTAATAGGTATCCAAAGGTGTAATGTGACAGTAGCAGTACCTTTGTGGATAATTACAATGAATAATTAGGAAAGATCAACAAGGTTTTGTTTGGAGGCTCGTGAGATAACGAGGTTTGTTTAGAATTTGCATCGGACCGGCGAGGATCTCCATTTGGAATATGACTGAAAGTGTATCTCTGTCATTCAAGTAGGCCTACATACAGTTTTACTAGTACGTTTCAACAATAACTTTAAAATAACTATGCAGATCAACTATTAATACAAACTGAGACAGTAAGTTCTTTCTGGCTGTTGTTTATGTTATGTTTTTGTAGGGTATTTTTAGTTAAGTATTGAGTAAACATAAAACTATTTACCAACCTAATATATTTTTTTTACATACAACAAAGCCAACGAGGCGAATTTTACAAACTCAAATTGTAGATTTAAAAATTAATATTAAAAAAGCACTTTAGTTTAAAGTTTTAATCAATATAAATCAAAATACAACAGCTATGAAGTAAAATAATTTCTGTGATTTTCTCTCGTGACTAGTTCCTGTTCAGTTCCACTGATATGTTTCAAAACAAGTTTATACTAACAAATACACTAGTTTATACTAACAAATACACTGGTTCGATCTTTGGGTTATCATTCAGAATCACGAACAATACGTAAGGTTTCAAGGTTGTTAATTCTATCCGTCTGCAGAAGGAGTTTTCGCAATAAACTAGCATCCGTGTTCTCATCAGAACTTACACTCAGCGCATTCGCAAGAGCACAGAATTATCATATAAATTTGCCAAATTAGGTCAGAAATTCAACAATGACAGTGTAGTTCAAAACATGACCGCCTCAAATCATTAAGAACATACAATTAATTGAGATAACAATTAATATTCTAGAAAAAAGTATTTTATACAGTGAAATTTGGATTATTAAATGTCCAAACACATTAATTTTTAAATAATGACTGTTTGGTCAAATAAGCTATTATAGCAAAATCCTGTAATAAGATGTATTCTTATTGTTACCAATGAGACATTTTATGCTTTACTAACAACACTTATGTCACTGTTCGAAATTCTTAAGTCTAAACCTTTCTTAATAAACAAATTATCTTATGCTAAAATACAAACAACAATTATAGAACAATCTACAGTACAGAACAGCTGAGTTTTTTCCTAACCCCGAAATTCTTACGTCGTGGTTTTATTAAAGTACACGTACTAAATATATTACAATATTATATTTCTCTAAAAAACCATATATTTGCCGCAAATTTGCGTTCCTTTTAAATTGTTAGATTATTTTCATTGTTAAGAACAATGTTATTACTGAACATTTTATAGGAGAAATTAAATGTTTAAGCCAAAGGAATATCAACAATATCTAAACCTGAAATCAATTGTAAGCGTACCCGATTTACGTTCGTGTAAAGGTAACCTCAAAATTAAATCCACGAACGAAATTATAGAACCGAAACGACAATGAGAACCAGCAGAATCAATGATAAAAACATACTATGCCACTAGAAGCTTCTGTCACAAATGGCTTTGCTTATACAGAAACAAAATTTGACACTACAAGCTTCTGCCAAGACTAACTTTTCAGATACAGAAACAAGCTATGGCACTACAAGCTGCTATCACAACTGACTTTCCATATACAGAAACAGACTATGACATTACAAGCTGCTGTCAAAGGTGACTTTGCAGATTCAGCCTTGGCAGTTTCGAATACAATACTGCAGCCATTAACAGTCAGAACCTTGTTTGATTATTAGACAGTTTTATATTTATTGCTGTAAGAGTAGTATGAATGAATAGAAGAAGGTTGGTAGATAGATAAATATATAAATATACTGTACATGTTTTAAATGCTCGTAAAGTAGTGTTATATTTTGTGTAACTTATAACGATGGCAAAAGTTTGAAATCGTTTATCCATTAAAACTAGCTATTGTGAATTTTAAATGAAAAAAAGATTAATCTTCATACTATTGAAATACTAAAAATAATTCATTGCCGACGTAACTATATTTTTAGAGATAACTCCATAATAGATTCAAGATTCAAAATATGTAACTTTCGGAAGAATTTTACACATTCAGATAAAATATTAGGTCGTATATAAATGTTCCAAGTGGCTAGAAGTATTTTGTTTTTAAATTACACGTGCCAGTTTGGTTTGGCATATATTGTTTATTATATCTTATGTAAAGTTTGAATTAAGATAAAAATATGATTGAGGTATAATTCATGACAGAGTATTACCTCTTCTTTGTAGCAGCAGGTAATTACGTAAATTGCAGAAATATTTTCTACGGGGAAGAAAATTGTTTTAAATTGAAACATACATAAAGGAAATAACAGTAAATTAAAAAGTTTATTTCCAATCTATCTTTTGGTTTAATAAAGAACGATTTTAGCTACAACAAGTCATTCCAGGAAATTTTAAACATTAAGAAATATCAAGATCACTGTATAACGCTCTTGAATCCTTGTTTTATCCTGAAGCTCGACGACCCTATAAACCTGTAACAAGGTGTTTTATTACGTCGTTAGTAGGTTGTCATTGTCTCGCATAGCTCGTTTCAAACTTCGTTACGACTAAATGAAACGGGTGTTTTACGTGCTGTAGCACTATATGATGTGTCAAATGTATTTAAATATAGTATATACAACCTGTTTGCTCACTTCAGAACGTTTTCCGTTACATTAAATGTTTTATACTTTAGTATTATACCATTCATTTTATAATCATATCGAATATAAATTAAATAATACTGTTTAAAACGATCATTCCTGAATAGAAAGAGTCCGCAGTTGTGATAAGCGTATTAACTCAACGTGTTTCAAATGTGTTATAACGTGAAAACTATTTCTTATTACAGTAGTCCCTCTATAGTCCGGCCCTGCGCCAGTTCAGGTCCCCCAGTAATCCGACCAGTAGACACAAGACAGTGTGGGAATGCCTGTGTCCCCGTCATTGAAGTCAATTTTCGATTCCAACTCATAACAACAGTATATTTAACAGCATTGTCTTCCAGTTTTTTAATAGCGCACATCTAACAGAGGAAGTTTGTGAGATATTTGGAGAAATATTTGAAACAATAAAAAAATGTACAGGGTTATATTTTCAACTAAATATCCTGCAATTGATACGATTAAAACACAGCTTGTGTGAAATGTAGATTTAGATTTGTCATTAATTGATTTTGGCCTGAGAGTTGAATGATTTTTCAGCACACTTCCTGTATCACAAAACTGGTCAAACCAGCCACGAATTGCTTTATCATTTGGCAAAGTTTGACCTCGAAATGTAAATTCAAACCGGCGTTTCGCACTAATAATCTATTTCAATACTGCGTATGATAGAACATACTAGTTATTCAGATAAACTTTAGTATCGGAATTCAGTGTGTTGCTTTTTAGGTATCTTTTTCATAAGCATTGTTCAATAATATTCTTGTTGCTTTTATTCTGTGTGGTTTTATGTGGTACCTCCGAGCCAATAAGCTCAAACCGAGGAAACTAACTCAAAATTCACATTATTTCCACGTTAGCTATGTTATGTGTAGAAGTAGAGTTGGTTGCTGGTTTTCAACATCGTGTTATTCAACATCGTAGTGCCCTCATTAATTATGAACCTGATGAGACAATGAGATTACCTTTTCACCTATATTGCACTACTGTTGTAGTCTGGCTGTCTCTGATGTGAAAATTAAGCGAAGGGTTTGTTTTGAGATTCTTCGTCCCCGAGTTTTTTGTATCCCTTCAGATAAACATGACTCCAGATTATGGCTCTTAAACTTATTATTGGGACCGACGCCTTAATGGAGATTTCTGGACCACCACCGGGCAGGTGGTCTGCTTACAAGGGCAATATCGTTCTGCGGTCAGTAATTCAAGCAGTAGCCTTGACTTTTGTTTGTTCTCTTAGGTCAAGAAGCTTATAAATTGTACTTAGTCCTGTAAGAACATTTGCGATGCTTCCAGAGTGACAGGATATTCAGGATAGGCAAGGTTAGAGAGTAGTGGCCGCCTCCTATTGAGATCCGTGAGGAAGAATTAGGGCACTACATCTCAAAGTCACGTCTCCCCGGAAGAAGGGGAGGCCAGCTCTGAACCAGCCTCTCCAGTCAAAGTAGGCAGGGGGTGGCACACCCTAGTTGAGGTTAACAAGAACCTCTGAGGTTAGAGAACAAACCCCACCAACTCCAACAGTCATCTCTCACAGTAGACTAGACCTATCGAATTGCCCATGAACCCCAGAATCTCAACATTTGCGGTTAGTGATGTGCTGCTACTGGACATCACAAGGTTGCCCAGATTGAAGTGCACATCGGTTTTAGCTGTGCCCAGTGGTGGGTTCAACTGATAGGTATAAACCAGCCAGAAGTGATCCCTGCTGGATATAGCCTTGACTTTACCTTGACTCGGTTGTCTTTAAATACCACACTCCTACGCGGTGTAATTGGCATATAATTGTAACATATGCATTATATTTATAGGGAAAGAGTTGTGAAAATGTACAGTTAGTAAGTGTGTTGATCAATTTAAAGTTTATTTTGGCTTATTCTATAATTCTAGAATTTGCATTCGTTAGTTATATTAATTAAAATTGTAATTTACATAAAATAATTATAAAATAACTGGCTTTGACCGTGTTGAAAACTTTTTAGCTGAAAGTAGGAATTCCCGTAGGTTACGTCAACCAATTTACAAAATTCGCATGTGATAATTATAAAGTGCAAAACCCAATCCAACAACAGAAGATAACTTAATAAGGGTTTCAATAAACATGCAAATTTAGTCCATCGAGGAAACTAATTTTGAGGAAAGCAATGAGCAATCTACCGTGGTGAAACGGTTATTGTTACTAAGTAGTGTTCTGTGTATTAATAGCTTACATCTCACAACTGTTTCATGGTTAAAATAACTAATTAATAACGCAATACAACCAAGAAATAAGTGAAGTTTTAGTTGCAAACAAACATGACTTGTTTCTAATATTTTGTATAAGATTAATTCATAAAATTGTGGAGGCCATCCACTGCTATATAACGCCAATGTGTTTGAAATGTATATTCGGTATAGTCTTATGAAATCTTTAGTAATATTCAGAAATATATTATACGAATAATTCTTTTTTTAGCAGATACAAATAAATAAAACTTAGGAGTTCTACCAGAGCATTCAAATAGCTTGGAGGTTTGGTGGTGGTATCTTCTCATTGACAACTACAAAGAGAACCTTATGATTGCTTGAATTAGATAAAAAGCATTATAGCCTTGGATTGTTTATAGTATATCCACTATAGTATACTATACTAAAGTATATTTTCCGTTCCAATATATATATATATACTATATATTTATATATACAAAATCTTATAATATATCCCATATATTATTTAGTTAACTCAAAAGTTAATTTGGTGGTTCTGTATCATAGCCTTTCTCTTATATCTATATAGAGGACAGGAGGTCTGAGACACCTTATTTAAGAAAGCTGGGATTATTTTATTATATTTTGCGACCACTTCTTTCGGGAAAATAAACTGCTTGTGAGAGCCTGCAAAATAATATTTCCTTACTAATTTCTATATCAAACTTTATTATCACCCAACTTAGCAAATATATTAGAAAACAAATATATTATTTATTTATTTTAAGAGCGTTATACTGGTATAAAAATTTATTGACAAAATATTTATTTTACTTTATTCAAATTTTAAATGTTCTGAAAGTCTCTAAAGATTTAAGAGGAAGAACGGAAAATCATTAAAACTAAGTTAATTTAATATTTACAAATAATTGTTAACACTAGAGTGATACCTGTAGCTACCTGAGCAACAACACTCTATCCCTTTTTTTTTCTTCGAGCTACAGTAAAAATATCATACAAAATGCCAAGAAAGCAAGCCTGTTTCGAGAAACTTCAAATATTCAAAGCTTTGCTCTACAGCGTTTAATCAGAATTTACAATGAATGAGGAATTTTAAATTTACAACAGGCGCAATCTGCAGTCAAAGTTACATAATCACTTTGACTTTGATATCAGAATTACACTACTGACTAAGCCACCTTAACTGGACATCTGAAATTGAAATGTAATCAAATCTTTCAGCCTTTAACGAACTTCAGCTGAAAGTATAAACCACTCTTAGTTTCAATTAAATTTGCATTATAAACTGTAAGTATTACCATTTTTTTTTTCAAATTAATGTGGAGGAATTTCCAACCTTTTTTATCATAGAAACTTTCTCCTTACTTCAATAGACATTATAAAAAGAATCAACCAAACTGGTCAAGCTGTGCTTATCAAAACATCTGGCGATTCATTTTTACTCATCAGATTTGATCATGTAAATTAAAAGTCAAGTATGATGTATAACGTCTATGGCCTTAAATGTTTTACTTCTCAGTAAGTATGGTGTTATGAATAAGGATGTAAATTTTGTAAATTGTTTATATTTTGTATGGTTTAAAACAAAATACTGTTGGTTTAGGTGGGTATGTATCAATTCTCTTTTTGTATATTAATTATACACGTTTTAACCTTGAAAGACTATTTGCAAAACAGTAAAATTTTCTAGTTTATTATAAAAGTTTTTAAATAGTTTAACCCATAAATGAAATATATTTACATTAATTAGGCTTTGCTTATTTTACTACTTAAAACAATAGTACGTCAATTACCAATAATAATTTCTAATTATGTCATTTTAATTTATTCAAATGTTCTAAGCTGCCCTCAAGTAATAGAGTGACAGTCTTCTACGCAATTAGACTTCTCGTTTGTGAATATCCAGTGATTCACGAACTGAATATTCATTAGATCTTTGTTATGCCAAATTGACTATTCTATGAGGCTTGTTTGTGAAAATAGAGCTAGTGATGTTGTTGTATTTAGCTTCTGATTTATTACTATGCAGTTTTTCGTTCATAGTTTAATAAAAGCCTATTCATTTTCTTATGTCGTATTTTCGGACAACGCAAATTTATTTCTTTAAATATTTCTTAAAAATCTTTTTATATTTAAATAATTGGACGTTTTATTAACTGACTTAACTTAAAATGTAGATAAAATACCTGTAGTTTTGATTCATACTTCCTTAGAGGGCAAAACCTGTTATATATACATTAACACACAGTACAATAGTTACGTATTTACATTCAGTAGTAATATCGGCTGATGCGGTGTACTTATCAATATTCAACTATCAGAAAGTTGGCAAGAGTGACAGGATCTGTCTAAGAACTGTAGTGAAACACTACCGTGATGATCAGTGGTCTTGTTGGTCCCTCGTTTCAGACATGTACAAGAATCACCACAACAACTATTCTTTAGGTTACCCAATTTACTTTGTTGTGGTTTAGGATGTATAGTACATTTTTTTTAGTTTGTACTAGTCAGATAATCATCCCTGACTCCATCTGGAAATTTCAGTAGACAATACCTTACCTAATGATAAAAACAAAACTATCACTTAATATTAAATTTCCTGTAACCTTCTTATTGAAAAAATCCTTTATTCCAGTGTTATAGCTTGCGACAGAAATTACACCAACTGAGCCCTGGCATCCAAGACTTGTTGCCTCGTTTCCAACTTTAGCACGATACATCAGTTGGACCTGATCCTGATTTAGTGCCATTACTAATGCAAGGAAGTGACTCGGCACGATTTACAGTTTATATGAAAGGTATTATACTTTTTTGTAAAAAAATTGGGAATTTGTTTGCAGCAAAATAGAAAAAAAATTGTATGAAAAAATACTTTTAACGTATCTAATACAAAGGATACTAAAGTTATATTTTAGTATATATAACGTGTAAATTAAATTCATAGTTTTGATTTCTTTGCATAAAAATAAATGACAATTCAAAACTATTTTAAATACTCAAGTGTTAATTTTTCTAACTTAGCGGGCAAATACCGCTTCATTTAATTCATAACATTAAAATTAAAAAATAAACTAATGTGAACTCCAACCATTGTAAATCTAGCGTTTGGATTCTCAAATGAGACTCTGTGTCGAACCACAGCTCTCTGGGTGTCTAAGATTTCTGCCCTTAAAAGTGTCCAGAATTTAAGGCCTATTTCGATTTTACCGGCTATATCAAAGATTTTGGAGAAGATTGTAACTCAACAGGTTGTTGTGGAGTTCATTGAAATAAACAAGATACTACCAAAAACTCAATCTGGTTTCAGGAAAAATCATAGTACTTGCTCGGCTTTGGTAAACCTATTTAGCGATTTGATAGACACAAAAGATGCAGGAAAATGCAGCTCATTAGTCTTGCTTGATTTTTCACAAGCCTTTGATGCGATCAATCACGAATTGCTGATAGCTAAGATGAAGTCCTACAGTTTTGGTGAAAATGTAATTGAATAGATGCAATCTTACATGAATGGAAGAAGCAAATTGACAAGGCTGGGGAGTGAGACATCATCTCCACTTTTTAAGCAGCGAGGAGTGCCTCAGGGCAGTTGCCTTGGCCCAGTGTTGTTCAATTTGTACACCTCTGATTTTCCCAGTTGTGTGCAGAACTGCAAAGTGCACCTGTATGCGGATGACTGCCAGCTGCACTTGTCTTATGACGCTTCCTCCGCTGAGGGCGCTCTGTTTCGAATCAATGCTGACCTGGAGGAAATTTTCTCTTGGTCAACTGCAAATGGTTTGAAACTGAACGTAGACAAGTGTAGTGTTTTGCATATAGCACCACGTGATCTGGTGGAGACACTGAGGGAGAGAGGTGTGGGTGTTGTGCTCGGGGGTGCGAGTTTGCAAGTCTGCGACCAGGTGAAAACACTCGGTGTCGTGCTTGACAGCGAAATCTCATTCTCCGACCATGTCACGCATGCTACTCAACGCGCCTTAGGGCGACTGAGGGGTCTCTACAGATTTAGATCATTGCTTCCCGAGTCTGCTAAATTGCAGATCGTGTTGTCCTTGGTGCTCTCTGTATTCTACTACTGCTATCCGGCGTATGGGAACAGCATTTCAAGGGGTGATATTGCCAGAATTCAGCGAGTTCAAAACTCGGCTGTGCGCTTCGTGTTCTCACTCCGCAAATTCGAACACGTATCACCCCACCGTGAAGCTGCGAACATAATGCCTATGGACACAGTTTGTGGAGTACTGTCCTCATGTATGGTCCACAAGATCCTTACCATTGAGGAACCTCAGTACCTCAGGGAAAGACTACTGTATCGGAATCAAGTGTCACAGAGGGCCTCTCGACATGGAGGAAATCTTCATCTTCCAAGAGTAAATTTAGAGCTCGGAAGGAAGAGTTTCTCTTATTTCGGGCCAAAGGTGTACAATGACCTTCCCGATAGCCTAAAAGGTCTTGTAAATATTGTTAAATTTAAGAAAAGGGTTAAAGAAAGTTTTTGTACATAGGAACTAGCATAATAAGTGATCTGTTTTAAATGTAAATATTCCTATTATATGATTAGCTCTGTTAAGTTTAGTCTTTAGAATGTTTATGTAGTGACTTGAGTAATTCTGTAAAAAAGTAATGTAACTGAGAAACGCTCCAATAAAAGGCATTTTTATTTATTTATTTATTTAAGTATTGGCATAAATCTGGTTACACATAAATATAAAGTTATTTTTAGAAGTTAGTTATTTCTTTAGAATAGCAAGATGCATTTAGTGTACTTACTAAAACACCTTTTCAATGTAAACAGAAACCGTACGCAGATAAAATATAAATCAGAAGATGAATATTCACAAGTTGCTTGTTATACCAAATATATTATTCAAAGAGATTATTCATATTGATAAAGCTCAATCATCTAAACCCAATTTACGTTAGTTAGTTAGCTTTTCTAGCAATATCCCCACGTTACAAGCACATCTTAGTAAGAAATAGACTTTACATCTTTCTGTTAATGCTACACCTGTTGTACTATTATAATAAGCATGGAGGCAAAATATAAAATAACGAAACTGGAAGATTAATAACAAATGAGAACGCCAACTTTAGTAATACAAATATACTTATTGACAATGTTATTTAACTATTTTGCTATATAACTACTTTATATTACGTTTAAGAAACACAGTGCTTTCAGGATCTATAAATAACATTGGGTTATAACTGACTGTTTTATTTAATTGGCATTTTTAAGTGGTACATTGAAATACGTCCCTACACCCATAGTCTGTGATGAGTAAAAGTATTAACTTTTATTATTTATTTCTTGTTGATTTCTGATATTTTTATTTTTTATTTTTTTTGTAAACAATATCCCCACCACAGACACAGCCTTATGGTGTAGTTATAATTCCCATATTGTGTAAAATGTATTAGCCTAATTATAAGTATGAAAGAAAGAAAAAAAAAGGATTTAGCCTTCGTTCTATAGTTTATCACACTAAGGTACACGTACCAATTGGAACTAAAATAAGTAGAATAACATTTTCTTATTTTATTTGCGTGTTTTGATGTTATTGTAAATAAGTTATGCCATAGAAGTGTTAGCATTGGCAAAAATATTTGATTGTAATATTCAGTTTGTTATTTTTTGGAGAGAAAAAATTTACTATTATTATTATTATATTTGATTATGAGTCAGTTAAAAATTATGTGACACATGACTCTTTTTTTTTTGCAAAAATATAACCATTAAAAGATTTATAAATTGCCGCCGCTGTCGCCATAACTTCCTGAACTGGCGCCTAACCTATAGACACGTCATGCGATGTGTCATTGTGGATCCTCTGCGCCATTTGACTTTTATATGGGTGTATCTAGACTCTTTCCTCGCCCGGTATAAATTACGAGCGCTATTCATGCTATTCAAAATGGTATGATTGTGAGACTATCATACTTGCGTGTAATATATCCTCAGTGAAGGTTTGAATCACTACAAACTGCAGCACAGTCATCGTAGTAGTGTCTGGCTCTACTTGTTTAAATTTAAAATGTTTTTAACATCTAATAAGCATTCTTAATCAAGCATTAATACTCAATTAATGCACATAGTGAACTATACAACAATAGCTTGTGACATAGTAAAGATCTAATTATTACAGTTATGGAGGTGACAGTATAGTGTACTAGTCGTATGTGGACCACTTTCAGGATCATTATCCGTTCTTTAGTCCGAATAAGGTGTGGTTTTGAAACCTCTCTCTCGCTCCGCAGATGGTGGTGGATAGATCCAAAAATATAGGACTCAAGTTAATTTTTTTCAAATATCAAAGCCCCTACACCAACTTTTGGTTTGTCATTGTCATGACAAATTTTATAACAACGTCAGCCCTACGCAAATAAAAATTTCTTTGACATTGCCATAAAAACTAAATCTTAGTCTAAAAGATAGTTAGTTTAAAAACATAAAGGTAAAACAGTTCGTAGACATAAAATCTATTAGGAGGTATACAAAATAGACAACAACTCAACAGAGGTCATATGGTGGAGCTGGACCAGTAAGCATAAGAATTGGCCTTATCCAAGTCACATTAGTAGTAATTATTATATTACATAGGTGTTCTTTGGCTAAGGTGTTTCTTTTATTACGTACATTGTGTTATATATAAATCGTTTTAGGCTAAAACTTAAATCACTCTAAACGAATCCGTTTTTTAAATTTTACTGAAAATGTTTATTCGGAAAATTTAGATGATGGTTCAATTATATAAGCAAAACAATTAGAATGAATGGAAGACGCTTTGAATATATTTTTGCTTTGATACTAATTATTCTAATTTAATAAGTTAGACGTCTAAATTATGTTTAAAGCCCAATAAAACAATCCTATTGACTTATACAAATATGAATAACCTTTTTAAAACTGTATTCAGCTAATACCTGTCTTTTAAAAATCTAATATAAAAATTGAACCATTAGGTTTGTATTTTAAAAGACAACATTGTCCTGTTACATAAACTTGTTTTTAATATCGAATTAAATTTAGAAAATATATACTTACGTCTAAGTAACGTATATGTGCCAAACTTTTACTTGTTTACTGTGGAAATATATAAAATTTTATATATGTGTGTGTGTGTGTGTGTGTGTGTGTGTGTGTGTGTGTGTGTGTGTGTGTGTGTGTGTGTGTGTGTGTGTGTGTGTGTGTGTGTGTGTGTGTGTGTGTGTGTGTGTGTGTGACTTGGCAAATGGAATAAAAATAACTCAATAATAATAGTCTACAGAAACTCCAGTGAGAATATCAAATTTATTACGCCAGTCTTACTTCTGAATACAAACTTGTTGAAAAGTTTACAAAACGGTAATATTTCATTTCATTCGTGGAAAAGTTAAGTTTTCAATAAAAACGATCATTTGATCCAGTAAACTTCTTCTTGCACTCTGCTCAAGCACACTCTGCCAGTGACAAAGATGAATATCAGCCAAATGATTTTATATATCTACAGTTATCTATCATCATGTTAATATTTCTAGAGATTTGTCTATATCTTACACTAATATCACGTTGCACATATAACGAATTATGTAACGTAGTTTATATAACACTTTTATGTATTTGATATTTCAAATAAATCCAACCTTAATTGAATCGAAGTAATTCTAAAAATCTTATAAAATATTAAAGTCTGTAATAACATTCCTATAAAAAAAATAAAAAATAAATGTTTCAAAAAATTTTAGAAACCTAACGATACGATATAAGAGGATTGTATCACAAAATATTTATGATACTATTCTCCATTCTTGTGTTGATTGTAAACATTTTAAAACTAAATTCAAATATTGTAATTTATTTTGGGATTTGAAAAATACATTAGTCAGTTTTGAAATAGTGTTTTACACAAATCTATGAATACTACAGAAGATTAATATTTTCTTTAACATTTCCTTTCTGTTTTTAGGAAAATTGCAATACATTCCTGAAAACAGTTTAAGTACAATTATAAGATTATAGGAAGGTTATTTAAAGAATTTACTGGTTATAATCATTAATAAAAGTGTACACACACACACACACACACACACACACACACACACACACACACACACACACATATATATATATATATATATAATATATATATATATATAAGAAAGTACATAAGTGTTGTATATCGTAGGTCCTATACACTCGTAAAATTTGTTAAAGCCAGTTTTATTAGGTTATTCCGTTTAGTAGTATATGATATTTACTTATGTAATAATGTTACATGGAACCATTTTTCCTATACAAATATTTTATAACTTTTATAAATTAGGTATTGCAATTTCGAATATTAAGTAAGTTTTAAATTATAAAATATGTTTTACTTGCCTTTATATGCTGTAATAATGCTAAATTAATTGAGAGACATACCACTTGGATCACAATTCCAGGAAACATTGAAGGTAAACCGATCCACTGGCCCCTGAGAAGAGACAGTTAAGTCTGTTAGGCAAATGTAAACAAAGTGCTTGTGGCGCTATTCCGGACCTTATATTGTCTTTTCTATTCATGAGTTACAAACCAAACACTCCATTCTGAGTACAGTTTGAGCACCTCACAATTCATTCTGATATCTTTAGAATACTACAAGAAATTATTTAATTTAACTCTACTTTTCCTAGTTACTTAGTTATTATTGCTTATTTTAATATAATACTTTTCTACCCAAAATCTTTACATTACTCCGAAGCTCCTTATTTAGGGCCAAACTAAACACTTTTAGAGTCAGACGCGCCAAGAACATTTAGAATATTTTTTTAACAAATTATGATAAGTTTTAAAAATTGTACTAGTGTCCAAAAACATGCGTTATACTGAACAAATGCAGTAGATTTTTTAAGAAGCGTTAGCCATTTTTATACAAAATAGACTGAAGGCAGCAAAGTGACTACGAAATTTCTCCATTAATTTCCTAATGGTATCAAGTACGCAACGTGGTGTAAAAGAAACAGAAGCTTCATTATAATAATACTTGTAAGCTTCAAATTGAACCAAATTTTTCTTTTGAAAAAAGGACCGATTATTTATGTTCCAATAACTTCCACTTGTTAGAACAAGTAGTTTACAATGGATCTTTGCTTTGAAGATTTATGTTAAAAACATGAGTAGTTAGGTCTATTGCAAACCTCCTGATCATCTGATACATCCTCAATGCTTTCCATCGATACGAAACAACAAATCGTCTATTATTTTAAATTAAAAATCAAACTTTATTTAAAAATTACTAATCAAGTCATATCGAGCACATTGGCTGAGTCATGTGAAGCAAAAAAACCATCACTCAAATTTCCAAAGGACGTATTATTATTCATTTTCTAATATCATTAAGTGCCTTAACAATGATTGCGCAAATTTATTAGAGAAGTGAATGAGATATTTTCTAGTTCTTGAGACATATACGATCAATCCATACTGTTACCATCTATTTAGCGAGCAAATTGATTTGGACAAGTTGTAATAAATAATTAAAATTTTCCGGTTTTTGGGGACATAAGTAATAAATTGCACTTTTATTGCACGTTTTACCTTCTATTAAGCACCGAATTGATTTGGAGACATGTTAAGTGATTTAAATACTTACTATTTTGGGGGATATAAGTAGTCAATGGTCCTTTCAACGCAATTTTTATAAATCGCCGATAAAGGTAAAATCTGTAATTCTTCATTAATACGAAGTGTATATTTCAACTTGCTAAAACAGCAACTTTGTTTTAATGATTACACTTCGTAAGAATACAATATCAAAATCTTACCCATATTCCTAAAAATTTCCCTTTTACTATTCAGGAATGATCTATTATTTCAGCATATTTAATTTTACTATGTCGTGTTTTATAATTTCTATGAATATTATACTATTTCACCTTGACAATATTTTCTTTTAAATAAGCAGTATGTAGTCCACACTCCACTTGTCATTAACATTCCGGTCTTAGGTCTAAGACATGACTGAAATAAGTATTACGAATACAAACAAACCCTACTCTTAAAACTGCATAAGTAGCGTATATTCACTGTCAAAAACAGCGTAGGAAACGGTACTGAATTCTTAGAAACAGACGTAAAGTCAGCCAGACAGAAATAGTTCCAGGTCCACGAACACTGGGCTTTGCAAAAGTTTAGCCAATAATACTAATTATTCATAAAGTAAGTTATTAAAAATTTTAGAAGGATACACTTTCCGGCTGTTATACATATATTTTTTTTGTAACTGACTTTTAAAGTTTTTATATAATATATTTATAAGTTGCTATTTGTTTTTTAACGGTAAATTGCAATATGTCCCAGCATACGTTGTCTTTGGTAAGTAAAACCTACGTATAATAGAGCTTTCAGACATGTATATATATATATATATATATATATATATATATATATATATATATATATATATGTGTGTGTGTGTGTGTGTGTGTGTGTGTGTGTGTGTGTGTGTGTGTGCGTGCGCGCGCGCGTGTGTGTATTGAATATGTATTAATAATGAATATTAGGTAATAAAAATATTTAAATGTTCTGTACCTATTATTTACGCTAATATTTAATGGTATGTCTACAAAACTGGCTTAGCGCATTCTTAGATTTGTCACATAAAAATTAAGTTAACGTTTAAACATGAAGAACATTTCCCATTTGAAACCGTTTATTATTCTGAGAACCCCTCGCTTAATGACTGTAATATATTGCTTGTAAACATTTCTGGCAAGAACCATACTGGTTCGCGGGGTTTCTGCTGAGTTATAGTAATAATTAGCAAGTCATTTAGCGTCTGGAATATAACGGCTTAGCCTTTTAATTCCATTTATCTTTTCAATGTCAACCACAACCGATTTTATTTTTGTAACGTTGCATTTATGGTTATATTTTTGTACTTATTCACCGCAAAGCACTGAACAATAAATGCCTATACATTGTTTGCTTTAATGGATACACCCAGTTAATAATACTTGATAATAAAATATATATTTTAATACATCCAGAAATTATAATAAATAAATAACTAGCAAGTCATCTTTATTTCATTTTACTTCAACTGCGTCTTGAGAACACATTGCGTAAATAAATCGTTCTAATCTCATAGGTTTGCTAAGAAAACTATGCCAACAGAGACCCTGGCATGCCATGAGTTGGCATTTCTCCCACTTGTATACGAGGCTTCATTTGAACAAGATCCAGATTTAAAGCCATTAGAGCTGCAAGGAAGTGATTCAGCATATGGCATATTGTTGAATTGGATATGCCGAAGGAATGTACGAGTATTTTTCTTCCTGAAAGTACCAAGTTATTCTTCCCACACATAATAATCAACTGTATTTAAATACCGATTTATGCTTACTTCATAATAGTAGTTTTAATCGCTAGTAGCAAAAGTTGTTGTCTTCGGAGTCAAATCTTGTTTTACGTACGAAGAAAAGCCGAGTTCATATCAACTATATAGTTATAGTATATTGGATCGCACAGAATTGTCTTGTCTGCATGTGTTGATGTATGTGGGTATATAATATAGGATTTGTTTACATTTTTCCAGGCATTTTGGATGTCTTATAACAGATATATTGAGCAAGAAATTGGGTCTACTAAATAATTACGCAAATTTGGCACTATTTCACACCCACTTTCTAAAAACTAGAAGAAAATAGCAGGGATTAAGCATTAATCTATACACGAAAGTAGAATGAAAAATGTAAGGAGCAAACGATTATGAAATAAATACTGATGGGTCAGCCGCTGTTATCTTCATGTGGTTTCGACTATAACTTAACTGTAACTGTCCCTCAAACCCTAAACGCTTATCTTTATAAAAAGTCTGTCACTAAGAGGAAGGCTAATCCTTGTTAAATTGTGCTATTTTCATCTTTAAGTCCACCAAGAGGTGCCTGGAGATTACTTGGGGTTACCCAAGTAGGAGATAACCCTAAGACTACTTTTTTTTTTTTTTTTTTTTTTTTTTTTTTTTTTTGAGGGAGAGAGGCAGGAAAAAATGCAATTACGCACACAGGTGGCCAGCCTGTAGTGTGGGACTCCCCTAAAAACGGGTTTACCCACTAAAAAACCTCCTCTACTCTTTAGGATTCTAACCTGGGATTGTTTATCACATTACTTTCAGGCTAGGCCTAAATTTGGCTTAAGCCCGTGGGGCTCGCTCCTTATCCAGCCGCTCGGTCAAGGGATCTGGGCCACTTCGCGGTCCAGATCGGGTCTCTTTTCCAGGAGGATGCCCCGGACGAACTGTGACAAACAATCCCAGTTCCCCTCATCCTCCATTATCTTTTCGCAGACCGTATCCACCGAAAAAACCCCGAGTTTTCTTGTGGCCTCCAGGCGGGGCCTTTCCCAACGCGGAAGCGGAAGAAGGTGTGTTCCGCGTCGTCGGGAACGCCCGGGCAGTAGATGCAATCCGGTGAATCGGTCTTGCCCATCCGGTTCAGGTACGACTTGAAATAGCCGTGACCTGTCAGGAAACTGCGTAAGGTAGTAATCCACCTCGCCATGCCGCCTTTCGACCCATGGTTGAACCTGCTCGATGAGTCGCGCAGTCCATCGTCCTCGGGTTTCGTGCTCACCAGCTGTGTTGCCACTGCTGGAAGGTTCGGGCACGCTCTTCGGATCTTGCTGCGTCCTTGCCGATCTCGCCTTGTCTCTGATAAATCGCCTTCCTCTCCCCCTGCCAAAGAGCTTGACAGGGATGACTCCGGCAACCACCAGGACGGCAGGCTCGGATACTGTCCGATAGGCGGAAACACCACCGGAGCGCAGCTTGACGCTGAACCCGGGCGAGTCGCAACCTATAACATTCCTTGGTAAGAGCGTCTGCCCACACCTCTGCCCCATAAAGGAGTACGGACTGGACTGCGGACATCAATAAACCGTCTTTTTGCTGGACCGAGGACCCCCAACATTGGCCATCAGCTTACTAAGATAAGAGACCACCTTAGCAGCCTTGTCCGCCGAACGGAAGATCTGGTCTCTCCAGCTAAACTTATTGTCCACCATGACTCCGAGGTACTTGGCGGCACGCGTTTGACTGGACCACTTCCCTTCCCACTCGCAGCGGGACGACGGTTTGTCAATTCTTTTCTTTGTGAGAATCACGATCTCCGTCTTGCTCAGAGCAAGCGAAAGACCGTGATCGGACATCCAGGCGTTGACCACTCGCATGACCTGGTTCAACTTTAGCTGGGCCAGCTCAACGTTGCGTGCGGCGATGTGAGCCGCAACGTCATCGGCGTACCCAACCAAGACGGTTTCCTCTGGCATCTCGGATCTCAGGAGGCTGTCATAAACGATATTCCAGAGATCCGGGCCGAGTATTGAACCCTGCGCGGCACCAGAGGTGACTTCCACCGTCCGCGCTCCGTCTCGAGTGTCCATATATCAGACGCCTAGAACGGAGGTAGTCCTCGATGAGCCGCAACAGATACGTTGGAATTCGGAAGGTGTCACGAAGTGCATCCAACATATCGACCCATCTCGCCGAGTTGAAGGCATTCTTGACATCAAGCGTAACAAGAAGCACTACTCGGCGGGAGAAGAAATGGTTGTGGCTCTCGGCTCTTTCAACTGCTTTATGTACTTCCGTAATCGCGTCGATTGTTGATCGTCCCTTTCTGAAACCGTACTGACGAGGGCATAGGTCCCCGACAGCTACCACGGCAGAAATCAGGCGGGAACGGATTAATTTTTCAAAAAGTTTTCCAGCCGTGTCCAGCATGCAGAGAGGTCTGTAGTACGACGGGCAGCTCTGGATCACCTTTTCCCTTGCTAATAAGCACCAGCCTGGCGGTTTTCCAGGGAGATGGAAACACTCCTTCAGCCAAGCAAGCATTGTACATTCTCAGCAACAACCCGGGATTGATGGTGAAAATCTTCTTCAGAGCCTCGCTGGGAAATCCCGTCCGGGCCGGGAGCCTTGTTGCTTTTCAGGGTGAGAGAACGGAGGTTTCCAACTCCTCAATAGTAAAAAGCGGAACGCTCTCCCCCCGTTCGAAGTCAACTAGTGGTCGCTGTGGATGTACAGGAAACAGGGGCAGTGACGATCCTCTCCATGGTGGCGCCCTCCATGATGGAGGTGGAGAGCGGGCGCCGAGTTTCTGGGTCACAACTTTGTAACCCAAACCCCAAGGATCGGAATCGACGTCGTCCCGAAGTTTCCTCCAGCTATTCGCCTTGCTCCTGTTGATAGCTCGGCGGAGAGACTTTCTCGCAGTTTTGTAGACATCCGACTTACGAACTCTATCTGCAGGAATTCTCGCTCTAGTGGCGGCACGTTTTGCTCTAAGGCATGTTCTTCTGAGCTCCGCAATCTCTTCAGTCCACCAGTAGACGGGTTGCTTGCCACGGCGGAGTTTCTTTCGCGGCATAGGACCGGTCACAGGCCGAGACAAAAAGTTCCATCGTGGATGTTACTAAAGCCTCGGCGCCAGCCTCACCAGGATTCGCCTGCGCTCCCCGAGATATAACCTCGGTGAACTTGACCACGTCCAGTTTATTGGTGTTCCATAGGCGTGGCCCATCCCGGGATGCGGAAACTCTACGGTTTTTAAATCATGCAGATCAAAAACAATGTACTAGTGGTGACTTACCAGTGTAAATCCTCTACCACCCTCCAGCCAGAGATCCTCGAAAGAAGAGACTCAGACGCGAAGGTTACGTCAGGAATCGTGCCTCTCTGCCCGGGGCGCCTGAAAGTAGGCGTGTCGCCCTGGTTGAGGACGACGAGCCCGGCCCTGGCGATGAAGTCCAAGATGTATTTCCCCCGGGAGTTGGTAGAGGGCATACCCCACTCGACGGCCCTCGCGTTGAAATCACCGCCAACGACAACGTGCCCAGTGGTTGCCGAGCACGCTCTACTCCAAACGATCAATCTTGTCGCGGAAAGTCTTGGATGGCCTCGTTTGGGGTGAGGTAGCAACTGAAGAAAGTTACATCCCTACACCTTATCCAGACGAATCCTCGGCCACGTCCGTGACTCCGCACCATAACTTCTTGTGAGTTCCGGGCCCAGAAAGCTGCAGTACCTAGACTGTCTGGGATCCAAAATGCCTGGGTCCCTGTCCCGATTACTGCTCGCTGACTAGGAGCGCGTCGACACCGAGTTCTCGGGCGAGCTGATTTAGAAGATTATCAGCCCCCCAGGATCTTTGAAGATTGGCCTGTAGGATACGGATTATTGGGCCTCTGCCTTTTGCCTGTTCGAGTGCGGATCTAAAAACACCGCACTGACCAGAAACCAGGTAAGTGACAAGAGCATTCCCAGCAGAAACCTGTCTCCTTACAGAGGAAACAGGAGAGGCTCGAGGTGCAGTCTTTCTTCTTGTGGCCTTGGTCTCCGCACCGGAGGCAGTTGAAACTTCGGTCGGGGCCCTCTGCAGGTACGGGAAGAGTGACCGAACGCTAGGCACCGGTAGCATCTTTGCACGATGACCCTTTGTTTGAGCCTGCAACTCACCCATCCGACTCTCAGGTGCTGGAGGCTAAGCAGCTTATTAGCGTGCTTTTCGCCCAATTCAGCAATTGCCATACGCTGCTGGCTCCGATTTGGTTTTGTCAACCAGACCTTGAGACCTCCCGCTTCTCCCGGTAGTTCTGGAAGCGCCTTCTTTAACGCTTTGATCACCTCGTCCTGTAGATAGAGCGTCTAGGTCTCGGATCTCCACTGAACATCTCGGTTGAAGGGTTCGAATAGAGCCTTTGTCACCAAGAGCGGTTTTTGAGGGAAGCAGCAAAAACCGTCCTTGTCCCTCGATTTTCCCAGTTCGAGGGAGAACATCCCGTTCTGGGTTCGTCGGATGGACTTGATTGTAGTCTCCGTCTCTTCCGGTTTCGCCTGGGTTTTAATCTGTCCTAGGACATCGGCGAAAGATCGCCCCCCTAAGGGTTTGATCAAAATCGCCTCAGGCTAGGCCTAGGCTTCTTGAGCCTGGGTCGTGAAGGCTTCTGGAAGTTTTGCTAGGGGTCTCTTAACCGGTTCAGAGACTTGGACTTCTTCTTCCCTTTTGCAGGCGTCTTCTTTTTTGACGGCAGCCTCGGCGCGCTTTAGCTGTCTCCTCTCCTTTTTTGGACAGGCGTCTCTCCCAGTTCCCCAAAGGTGTTTGCGGAGCGGGCCCCTGCGAGTTGAGAGATGTCGATGGGATTGACGCTGGGATTAGAGCAGCTGCTGGTGCAGGAACCCCTACCGGAGCAGGAACTAAATCAGCAGCCGGAACGTCCTCAGTCTGTGTGGAAGCAGAGAAGAAGACTGGATTCGGCGCTGGATCCAATTCCCTAAGCTCAGGGCTTCCCGGCGAAGAACCTCTCTGCCGCTTTACTCGCTTTCTGGCTTGGGTCTGAGACTCAGCCAGATAAGCTTGAGCTTGAGGTGAATCAGATATGACACGGTTCATGATGTTTCGCGCTCCTGCTTCACCGCCTTCAGCCTGATCTTCCGGCATTTCCTCGATTTCACCAAGGAAATCATCGAGTTTCGGAATTCCATCCTTAAATCGCCTTGTTCACGTTCCTCTGAGTAAGGAGAGCCTTTGGCCATCTCCTTCAAAAGAGCTTTCATTTTTTTTTCAGTGACAGGTCCTCCTCTTCGCTGGCATCGTCATGCTGCTGCTGAAGCATTTGCAGACCGAATGCCGCACGAAGAGAGAGCTGTTGCTGGGAGGAATTCCTTGAGGTGTTTCCGGGTTGGTCACCTCCATCGCCAGATCGACCTCTTCTTTCCTCTTTTCCGGATCGGACGACGATCCGGTGTCACTAACAGCTTTGAAACGGCACCGGCGGAGGGGAGGTTTTAAGTCTCCTCGTCGGCGTCCCAGTCGTCAAGGTCGGAGACCTTTGCATAATTGAACTGCGCTTGAAAGCGGCTTGCTCCTTCTCCTTTCCATTACTCCTGTATGTAGTTTGACAGTCATGCTTTTTTGTCACCAGCGCATCGTGCGGCAAGGAGCCGAAGTTCATTGGCCGAGAGGGGTGTACCCTTGGAGGTCCTCCTCCCGTAGGAGAGTGGACGCCCCTACCCCAGTTCCCCGGGGCCCGAACCTCCGTTTGCCCAGCACCGATACACACAAGGTGCCGTACCCTAAGACTACTAGTAATACATAGCTTGTAACTAATTACTATATTGGATTATAATACAGGTCCATTTCAAAGCAACAGCAGCTTCCTTCGTGGACACTAGAGGTGTGACGTCAGACCCTACCCTCTGATTATCACTGCCCCTTGATTATATCTTGTGTCCAGGTAGCCCTGCCCTCCTTGTAATTACTTGTCTGTATCACCGATCTCGTGCCACCTGATATGAATCGAAATAAATTTATTTAATGAAGGTTTACATGTTAAAAACCACCATAATTATGTAAACCTTAACCCCCTTTTAATATTAATAGTATTAGGGGGATTAAATAGAATCAAATATCACCAGTATTTACTGGTACAAAACAAATTTACACTAATATTCATTAACAAGTTTGTTTTGTCGAATCATGCGCTTAGTTTAACAATACCTGCAATAAACTGTATTTATTGATCGCTTTTGCGTAAACAAAAAGATCTCAGAATAAACTAATTTTTAATCAAACCAAGTACAATCATATGGCAGTTTTACATGTGGCATAATTACAAATGTAGTCTGACTATAGATAGAACTATACACTGAATATCTTAAATGCAAATTTAGTGAAGGCTGTTACGCGATACTTTTGGTGAATTTCTAGTCTCTTATTAAAAATAAAATACAATTTGCACAACTACTCTTATTATGTTTTATGTACTTATGTGGCAGAAAATAATAATTAGTGAACTCATTTTAGCAAATTAAGATCATACAAATTGTATTATTTTTGTACTACATTTTCTGTTGGAAAAAACTAATAATTATTGGGGTAAATGTTATAATTGTTTGTATTATACAGATATACATCACTTCAATTTCTACATGAATAAAACTAATTACATTTCACCCTAAATTAGCAAGGTAAATGAGAAAGGGAGGCTATCGCCCTAAGGAAGACGTTACACGTTTTTTCCCTCTCCATTACGAGGCACAATTTACTGCTAATTGTCTGTACTCGAGAGGGTATAATGGATAATTATTAACAAATTTTAAAATATACAGTCCTAATCATATATATTTCTGGTAGCAATATCGCTTAGGCACTACGTGGATTAGGAATTCCCTTAAATTTTACAATAATATATTTATTAGATAACCAAAGATATTTATTCCGTTAAATATTAGTTAGAACTTCATTCAGTCAATTGTTTGATGTAGACGATTCCTAGATGTATTCTAGTTAACGTTAGATATGTGTTATTATGATAGTAGATATTGATTATTTCCAGGAATAAAGGATACTTAAAAATGCTTTTGAGCTATTTATTTCAACATCCTCAACGGACTTCTCAATTTATTGCACTATTTGCTGCTCAAGATACGTTATTACGTTAAGTTTTATTCTTATTTTCATTCGCTCGTGATGAAGTCAGGGTATTTGTATATCAATACAAGTGAGGATGTAAAGAAAATGATCATACTTACATTTTGTCAATAAAAATGCGAATTAATGTCTTCGTATTTATAACTTTCTCTAATATGATTGCCTGTAAAAACTACATTTACTAGGGTGAGGTGTGATTTTTTTTTTTATTTTAGTATTAATTACAGCTTTGAATATTTATTGGTCGTAAATATAATTCCAAGCACATATTTGATGATAAAGTAATAAAATTCCACTGTTCAAGCATGTATCAACCAAAAACAAAAAAATAATTTTAAAAATTAAAAAAAAATTTTAAATAAATTTAAAATTAGATTTTTTTTGCAAAATCATTTTATTCTATAAAACGCAAATTATTTACATGACATCTAAAATTACTCAAGGAACGGCACAAAAATATAAAAAATAAGTAATATGAAATAAAGAAATGTATACTATAACTTTATGGTAGAGTTTCGTATGAACCTTGAATACGAATTATTCTAACACTAAATTTAATATTTTTTGTAACTATATCAGAATAATAAAAAATGTATACTCTACGTTAGCCTACGTCAGACAGCAGCCTTTAATATTCTTTATTGAACAGCTATAACGCAATATGTGGTTACATGATGATATAGCTGTATTGTGGTAAGAGACTTGCGTAACTAATGCACCCAATCAATATAATTAACGATAAGTCTAGACGGTTAATTGGATTTCACTCTGAGTCGTGGTACATCTGGTTACATAGCTGTATGAAGACTTACACTACACAATACTGTTATTTAGTGATTTGCTTTCTGAAAAACTACAACGTAAGGCACATACGCATAAAATTTCAGAAGCCAAAAGTACATTTTATTTTATAAGTACTACACAGCGTGGACCTTTTTAAATCTCTAGACAACTTCCCAAAGCAAGAAATCGATACAATACTTTGCAAATTTTTGGTAAGGGCCTAAATAGAAGGGTATGATTAGGGTTAAATAATATTTTTAAATATATTAGAAATTATATTAAACAATGAGCATTGTTACATATATTTTAAAATTAGCGTGGTAGAATATCGAGTTCCTTTACTACTTTCAAGAAAAATCAGATTGTGCCTTTAGACAGTACCAATTGGCTTTCTGTTCCTACAATATAACGTATTATACTTCTGTATTTATTACACAATATGCACACAGATATTTACATAATTAAAATAATTAATAGTGAACTAAAATACTTGTTTGAAAAATAATTTTAATTTTTAATGAAATAAAATTAAATTAATTTTCAAAAAGTGTTTTAGTTCACTATTAATTATTCTAACATAAAGATGACCCTATAATGTGGAGTAAGTAATAACATTACATAATTGCATAATTAAGTTAAACAAAGCTAATCATTTACAGGTGACACAATATAAACTATTTCATGTATAGTAAATTGCATAGTTTTAATAACAATTCATTCTTGTTTATATACGCTGTCTTACAGTAACATATGACGAGTGTACCACAGTATCATCACGGATCCATAAGAAGTTAATGCATAGTATATAACAATTAAATGTGGCAGTATCAACATTGATACTTATTTATATTGACAATATCAGGTGCATTTTAATTGTTTAGGAAGATATTTTATCCAATTGTAAATTCCCAACATTAATGCGTCTATGGAAAGGCTGTGCCGAGGCTATTACGATGCAAACTTGGCAAGTACCTCTGAATCCATTTGTTTACTACCCTACTTACTAGCCTCGCACAGCTGCGCAAGCATCTAAGCTTCCTGTGTCCGAGCCAAACAAACATTTTTTCTTAAGCGTAGAATTTAATACAACCGATATCAGAATGTTATATTTGCAATATCTGGTTTTTATGAATAACGTCTTTTTGAAAGAATTTTGCAATAATGGAATACATGTATACCAAAAAGCTCGGATATAAAGTTATATATTTTGAGGATTCGTTAATATTATAATTTGCCAATAAATTTAAAAAAAAGAGTTCTCTTGTCAAATAAATGAATTTATTAATCACAATAAAACATTTAAAATTTTTTAATATAAATATTTTAATAATCAGAGTAATAGAAATGTATAAAATAAAATTACCTTTCACTCAATTCACATGGATTCTAATAAATTTCTGCTTTTCCAAACTTTAGGCATATAAATTTAAGTTTCGTCTTCAGTGTATATTGATTATTCTTTTTATATTTGAAATTATTAGGTAACAGATTTCTTTGTACTTTCGAACAAAACAACAAACCACGACAATATTACGCAATTTAGAGTAGATCTTATAAAAAGACAAACTACAACATTTTAAAACTAAATAACATCAAATATTGGGGCACCTCCAAATATCCCAAGTGAGACGCAATATAAAAATCAGTAATATTCTTCAGCATTTGCCTACTTGGTTAACTTTTAGCACAGTCAAGATAGGTAGTCCTCTAATGGAAATTGTCCTCATATCTCATACTGCCACCCTGATGTGCTATACACACCGAGCAGGTTTTAACATGGAAACAAACACTACAAAAACCTCGACTAAACCAGTAAACAGATGACCGCTTCTAACCCCTGCCTGTCCTACGACGCGGTCGCGACACGGCCAACATAACAGCAGCGAACAACTACTAATAATTTGATTTGCATATTGCCTCTTCAGAGCATAATTTCCGAGGATAATTAATTGCAGTAAAACCCAAAACAAACCTATTGCCTATAATTACATTAAATTTGCAATCAGTACATATGTGCGCTGGGTATGAAAATACTGAGATAATTGGGTTACTGTCAAATTGATAATTCTTTTCATTACACATCTTCATGGTTTGACGTCTAAATTTAATGTAGCTTTATAACGACTTGGAT
Organism: Homalodisca vitripennis; assembly: GCF_021130785.1. Taxonomy (NCBI): domain Eukaryota; kingdom Metazoa; phylum Arthropoda; class Insecta; order Hemiptera; family Cicadellidae; genus Homalodisca; species Homalodisca vitripennis. The sequence goes on from NC_060212.1 coordinate 21,253,790, forward strand.
TGTAGATATTAATATTCAGATATCCAAGACGACATAAAATATCTTTAGATTAGTAAGCTCCGAGTGAATATTCAGTAAAATTTATTACTAGATTTTTAACTGTTAAATATTATCTGGCTTGTCTTAATTAAAAATCACAGTTCTAAATAAAAATAATGGATTTATTTTAAAGTAGCAAATTAAAAAGTTCAATGTTTCAGAATTTTCATCATTCTTTTTTTCACAAAGAATTGACAAACCGGTTATTTATTAGTATTAAAAAGGTCCTTTGGCAAAAAATATACATTTCAGTCAAATATATCAAACTAAAAATCAGAGCTCTCTTCTGACATAAAATAATAAAGTCTTCAAACTAAAATCAAATTCCACTTGGAAATAAATAAAATAAAAATGTTCACTTCTAAGTTCACTCAAAATTCAAAAATAAAAAATCTAATTTCTCTTTTCACTACTTGTACCTTAACTTTCAAGTCTTTGCAATTCTGATACAACTCTCTCAAACAAGTATTAAAGTTCAATTATTAATTTCCAATTAATAATTCACAATAAAACAGTTCAAATTAAATATTAATAAATTACTCAATTTCCAAAATTCAATCAAAGTTATTAACAAAGTTCAGTTTTAATTCACTTTTGTTGCAAGTATGAACCAAATGTAACTTGTTTGATTCTATTGTGCTTTATTGTTCATCATAAATCAGCTATGCAGATTGCTCTGTAGATCCTATAAATTTAATTTTTCCTATAAAAAGACAACAAAATTAATGTAATATCAGATCTAGAAGACTTTTTCAATATAATGTAACATAAATTTCGTGCTTACCTCAAAATCCCTCGCGGAAAACAATTTAGAAACACGGCGCACTGTAATAAAATTAATTCACGATAATAACCAAAAGAAGGGCGAATATTATGAGCTGGCGATTTTTATAGTTCCCCTTCCCCCCCACCTTGTGATGGACATCCGCGGCGTTCTCTCATTGACCCAGCCGTATCCAACTTGAGAACAATAACCTTCTCAGATCTGACGTAACTCCAGTACAAGACACATTCTGATCAATTCAAGGCAGTGAACCGCCTTCCTAATAATTTAAAGTTACTTAGTTAATTAAGTTATTAATAAGGTTATTAAAGTTTTAGGATTACATATTCGTTTTTATCCTAACTTCTCACAATGTAATTAAAACTAAATCCTAATATTTCTTTCCTAAAACTTTCATTTAATTGAAGTAATATATAGCTTGAATATTAGCTAGACTAAAATTATAAACCGTTGAAATATGCGGTACAATAAGTTAATTAGTTGGGCAATCATCTTATTGTCTTAGACTTGAGATGTTTAGTACTGGTCTTGAGGAGTTTTTGGTCTTTGCCTTTCCAAAATTGATATGAATTCCGATGATTACGTTCATAGGTAAAAATGACACATATCTACTTTATATCCAGCACATGGATTATTATTCAATATTTTCAACTATACTCGTCATTACCGCTCAGCCAATCAGTTTATATGGGTGACCTCAGAGTATCTAGTTCGTATTTTATAACATGACAACATTGTGGATACAAATATATATTGCACAAACGACAATCCACTGTAAGAAAACAATACAACTTACAGTGAGTAACTTCTCTTCCATACATCATTTCCAGCTCGTATTGGTGGAACTTGAGTTCATCTGGAGAGTGGTTTTCCTCATATATCTTTCCGGGATGTCGCTCTCAGAGTACAACACGGAGGAAAATTTTGTTTAAAAAATATACGTTCTAGTTTACACACTGGAAACCATAAGTCAACTTATCATTACTTTTAGAAGAGCGCTTAATGTTTTATTTTACTCCTTTATGCACGACACATTTTCCTTCAACTTCACACGTAATTTTCGGCCAATAAATATGGATTTCATAGTAATATACATTTAAATTTATAGAGGGAGACTTTACTTCATGGCGATAGAAACATATTTGTACATCCTTATCCTCTTTGGAAATAGTGATTCGGTGCCCTGAATTCAGATAATGAAATAAATTTGTGAAAAAAAAACAAATAGAAATAAATCAAGATTCTCTGCATTCTATGTATTTAATTAAATATTTCCAAATATCGCTGGAACATTTGAAACCGTTTAATCCTATGTGCAGTTATTCTGTATCTAATGTCCTGAATTTCTTTGTGAAACCACGTCCTGAAATATCGTTAAAAACAAATTAGTTTTATATATATATATATATATATATATATATATATATATATATATATATATATATATATATATATATATCTTATATATATAAAAATCTTGAGTCACGATGTATGTTGCCAATAAACTCCAAAACGACTTAACCAATTTCAATCAAATTTCACATGTATCCGTAATTTAGTCTAACTTAGAAGATAGGATAGTTATTATCTGAATTATTCGCTTATGTCGTGAATATAAACGAATAAAATGAAGACAAGTTTTCAAAGCGCCTGCACATTATAACCTGCAATTACGAGATAGATACGTATATTAAACAGTGAAACACTATTTGAAGGCGCTAAGTTATGATATATAATTGTCTAAACTAAATTTTTGGTTGAACTTAAAGGTTGAGTGGTAGACCACTTTGTAATAAAATACATTAATGCATGTACAATACATTTTTGACATATTTTCTTGATCGTGACATCAAGGTAAAATCTACATCGGGGTTGGAAATATAATTTACTTCAACCAGAAATGCTCATACGCGGGCAAAACTTACGAAAAGCGTGCGAAGCCGCGGGAAACAGCTAGTATATATATATATATATATATATATATATATATATATATATATATATATATATATATATCAGATACATTTTTCTGCGCATTGTAAGTTCATAATTGAGAATCCAAAACAATGTTTCTATTAGATGTTTTATTCTAAAAAAGACTACAATTTAACGATGAGCAGCAGTTATTCATCTTATCTTCAGATCTTTGGTTACCTAGATATTAAAATTATCTCAAACTAGTTTCAAGTTTGATGAAACATTACATCAATTTTATTTTATTTAAATTAGATCAGAAATTTTGTTCAGAGTGATTCGAATTAGTTTAAGGCAATTGATATACGAAGTTTTTGGTCAAGTGATATCGTATGTGCACATAACTATCTCTCATTTATACCCAATTGAATGTTGGTCATAAATGTTACAACCCACTTGGTTTCATTATTATTTTTCTTAAAAAATTGATTGTTTTGCTCATCCTTTTATCTTTATTCTATTTAGTTTATAACAAATAAATGTTGTGTTTTTTCTGTACTATTATAATTATTATTACATTATACATACATATGTTGGACTATAAGACTTATAATTTCATACATCACCTAATTTCAGCTTATATCTAACTTCAAAGGAAAGAATATTATAAAATCCAGGTGTACCTTATAATATAATTAAAAGGTACACCTGGAATAATAATAAATAAATTATGATTTAATAATTTATAAACCAACCATTACAGGCATACGTAAAAACATATGAATTTCCTGATCTAATAACAATATTTACGATTAGTTTAATGCCCCGAATGTAAATGTATACCCACATTGTAGGCTAGCCTGATCGCCGCTTTTATTTGAACATTCAGTATTTGTTTTTACAAGGAATGGATATCTGTAAAACTCTACACAGTACAGTATATGCTCTCGCTTTCCAATCTCTGTTTGCTATATCATCTTATTTCATTGTATTTCATTGATTTATTCTAGATATTATATTTTTGGTTCCATATATTTAAAGTCACGGGGTTCACTGCGCTCGTTTGTTTCCTAACATTCACAGAGTGAGCGGATCGTTGAATCATGTTGGTGCCTGATCCTCCGTATTCTGCAGCTTCGGTTACTGTAAATATCCCGTTCCACAATGCCAAAGGAAACCCTTTTCCTTGCATCTTAAATGTAAACGTTCTTAATTTTGTTCTTTAAGTAAAACCAGAGGAAACAAATCGGTTTCAATACTTCATTGCTACGATTAAATATTAGATGCTAGATGATATTATCTGGCATTACTAGTGTATCACATTGAGAGCTGATATCTATAATGGAAATGTGTTTGTTCCAGTTAAGTAAAGGTTAATAAACTTTCAATCAAGGGTATTTACGGGTGGTATTTCATAACAAAATTTGCCTAAGTATTATTCTCATAAATAAGTAATGTACACGCCAAACTTCGTCACAATCTGTCCACTGAAGATTACAAGGACTTGAAGTAATCGTTTCTCACCGAAGTGGGTTTCTGAGACCTATGTAATGGTCTTCATCAGGGTAGCAAAGCATACTCAGCTGTGGTCCTTATTCGCAAAATCTTAGAAGAGAGTCAGATTGTCCGTTAAAATCTGATCTTCTTAACCATAAACACTAAAATAACAGTTTTTGTACTTCATATGTGCCTACTTACGTTTGAAAATAATACAAGGCACCATAATATTTACGTCAGAAGTAGTAAATAAGCAAACAGTTCACTTCGATTTGAAACATTTAGTGCGGAGCCGCGGGTAACAGCCAGTAAAGAACATAATTTTTAAATACAATTTGGCATGTTTATATTTTGCTAAGCGCCATTTAATGTCTGGAAATGGTATTTAACAAAGAGCAACTTCAGTAAAGTAGGAGGCTCTACAAAATTGTCACAATTTGTAATGTAATTTGTCTGGCGTTAAGCCAGCACATTACACCCGTCTCACTGTAATGTCTTGTCCAGACTTTCCGGCTAGACTGGCCAGCTAGCAGAAGTGTAACTATAAAGCTTATAATCTTACAGCAATCGGATTATACCTTGAATTCTACCCATATTTTTCCTTGGTTTGTTTCACAAAAATTACTGATGTTACTGGTTACAGGTTACAGATGTCTCTACTTCCAATATGGTATTCGTCCTATTGTGTACTTTTCACAAAAAAATCATCGGAAATTCGTGTGGTAATATTTCAAAATTATTTTCATTTGCTAACAAATTATAACTTAGGATAATTTTAAATGTATCTTGAAATGAAATATTTTTTTCTTCAAAGTCACTATGCTGTGAAGCAACACTGTTTGACTTTGGCTAATAAAGAAACTATCCGTAATTAAGAAAATACTTTCAATATAAAACTGTTATTATTGTGTAATTGATTAAATATAATAAGATAATTCGATGTAGTTAGGTCACTCTATTTATATACTTTTTACAATATCAACTTGTACAATACAAATTTTGGTTATAGATTGAACATGTGTATAAGTTAGATATATAAATATATATATATATATATATATATATATATATATATATATATATGTATACAACTTATAAACATATGTATAACACAATATGAATAAACCTTGTAACACATTTTTAAAACTTTTATTTTTCTTACGATGTACATTTCGAAATCTGCGATTTCATTTTCAGGTACTAACTAAGGCTAAGTTAATTATGAAAATAAATAATTAAAATCAATTTTTGTCTTGTGTTTTTTCACTGCCTTGGTGGCTAAATTTGTTGTATTTAATTTTATGTGTGATCAATGTATATTGTTTTACAAGTCTATCGAATAATACATTTTTTTTAAATCTTTGTCAATTAATAATATATTATGATTAATTTTGGCACTTTTGTAAATTTCAAAATGTTCTAAAGTAGATAATAAGCGACTTTTTTGCTTGTGTGTGAAATTTCAAGATTTTTTTCGATGTTAGTGTATGTATGGCCGGTGTTATTTAAATGGTCTGCATATTTTGAATTTGATGATGTTTTCAATGCCTTTATGTGTTCATTAAATCTAATTTTGAAGGATAGGCCGGTTTTTCCAATATAGTGGGATTGAAAATCGTTGCAATTTAATTTGTATACTCCACTATTTTGAATTTTGATTTTGGTTTGTTGAATTGCTTTTGTTTTTGATTATAAGTCCAAGGTTGTTCGAGGTTTTTAAAGCCAATTGATATCCTTGTTTATAAAATGGCTACATCTCTAAATTAAAAACATGTTCAATCTATTAAATGTTTTAATTATTATTTAAGAGAATGTAAAGGTTTGTTTTTCATGTTGTTTGTGTGTCTGTTTGCATGATAATGAACACTTTCAAACGGGTTTGACGGACATGCAATATTTATTTTCCATTAAGCATTCTTCTAAAGCTAAAGTAGTTAGGAGTAAATTATGTCCCGTAATGTCGATCGCATCCTTATGGAAAGGCTATTTAGTTTCTCATTTACTTTGCTCATTCTCACTGTTAATAGAGTTAAATTAATGTAATATTTTATCTGTTTTAATTTATCGTGTTTAATTATAAATATAAATCGAGGTAAGTGATGTATAAATAAATAAATAAATATATATATATACATACTAGGAGACCCGACAGACGTTGTCCTGTACACACGTCTTTAATTCGAAAATTTTAAACTTTGATTAATCTGTAACAATTCTGGCTGTTTTGATAAAAATGTCTATTAAAAAGTTATTACAATATCTAACTTCATCACATGTACATTTAATCACACTTCAACCAACCGATAGTGTGTGTGAGTATAACATGAGTGATGTGAAATGTAGAGGATGTTTTAAATGAAAACTTACTTAATCTGAAGATAAAAAAGTTGAAACAAACTATTTTATAACAGGTATATTTTTTCAATTTACAAGTTAATTTATCGTAATGCCATTGAATGTACAATATTTTTTGTTAATCCGTCAGGAATATACACAAACAAATTATATGATTTTCCGATAGGGCTGAAGTATAATAAGTGACCTCCATCAAAATCGAATTATTGATATTTCTGAATAGCCTATATAACTACTATCCGAATTAGATTATAGTTATGTAAAGGTTGAAGTATAATAAGCGGCCACCATCACAATCGAATTATTGATATTTCTGAATAGTCTATCTAAACTACCGAATTTCATTATAGTTATTTAAAATTACAGTATAGTATCGGAACTGGCCAACAGAATTTAATTTATCTAAAATACTAAATAAGTATTCCGTATAGGGCTGAAGTATAATAAATGGCCACCATCACAAACGAATTATAGATATTTCTGAATAGCTTATCTAAACTACTAAAATGACGAACTGAATTAGATTATAGTTATTTAAAGGCTGTATTATTATAAGCGGCCAACATCGCAATCAAATTATTGATATTTCTAATTAGCCTATCTAAACTACCAAATTTCATTATCTTTATATTTATATTTCTTGTGTGCGTGTGTATGGAGCTGAACTCCTCCTAAATGGGTGGACCATCTTGGAATGTTTTACATTGTATCCAGCAGAATGCGCTGCGATCACAGTTTTCAAATGTTTTCTATTTTAATTCCATGTTTTCCTGACAGTTTGTGCTGCTACCAAATATGTGTGTTGTTTTGTAAAATCATGTAATTATTGTGTGAGTGCTAATTGTAATATTACATTAATAGAGATTGAAGATGTTTGAAGTACATAAAAAAACTATAGTTTTTTTATTGAAGTTATTAAACTAATTTTTAAAATTTATCGAACGAAGTGAGTATATTGGTCGCATAAACTAAGTAGCATACAAATCAAAAGGTTGTGTTTCTATGTGTGAATAACTATTGTTAACAGTTTGGTCACATAAGTTGAAATTAAGTAGCATATAAATCACATGATTGAATAACTATTCGTCCTCTTCCACGCAGACGTGGCATTTTTCTGTAAAAACAAAATTCTGTACAATAGTACACAATGAATATGAGTAACTTATTAAATATGTAATTTTAAGTAAGTAACTTCTAGATAAAAATTTATAACAACATAGACTACGGCATCTAAATTACTAAATAAGTATTCCCTATAGGTCCAGTACAATAAGTGGCCACCATCACAATCAAATTATTGATATTTCTGATTAATCTATCTAAACTACCGAATTACATTATAATTATTTAAAATTACAGTATAGTATCAAAACTGGCCAACAGAATTTAATTTATCTAATATACTAAATAAGTATTCCCTATAGGTCTGAAATACAATAAGTGGCCACCATCACAATCAAATTATTGATATATCTGAATAGCCTATCTAAACTACTAAAATGAAGATCCAAATTATAGTTATTTAAAGGCTGAATTATAATAAGCAGCCACCATCTCAATCGAATTATTGATATTTCTGATTAGCCTATCTAAACTACTGAATTTCATTATAGTTATTTAAAATTACAGTATAGTATCAGAACTGGCCAACAGAATTTAATTTAAAACCAATTCCTACATTATTCACAATAGTTATTCACCCATGTGATTCGTATGCTACTTAATTTGAATACTTATCTGACCAATTTTGACTGCAGATTAAAAATGTAAATTAAAACAAATAATTTTCAATCCATTAGTTTTAAAACTTGATTATCTACAATGTTAACAATAGTTATTCACACATAGAAACACAACCTTTTGATTTGTATGCTACTTAGGTTATTTGAGGTAATGCGACCAATAATCTCTATTAATGTAATATTACAATTTTAGCACTCACACAATAATTACACGATGTTTTATTTTTTATTTTCTTCTTTTTGCCTGTTGGCTTTAATAAACTTATAACGCGGCCACGTAGTACACTTTTTATAACTTCATTCTATTACATTTTAATGTTATTTGCCGTATTTACTTTTGAAACATGAACCTTACAAAACATCACACACACACAATGATAGCAGCACAAACTGTCAATTTCAGTTAAAAGCTAAAACTTCCAATTTTATATCTGGATAATCTCTATCCTCCAAAGTGAGTACAGAATATATTGAAATAAGAAGTGGTGTTATTTTTATATGTTTATGCTTACTCTATGCTTTCAAGACTATTATTGATTAAACGTATGGCTGTGTTGTAATATTATAATGTTTACATAGAACAATTGGTGAAAATTTAACTTTGCAATCCGCATTAGACTACTGATCAAGCACTTTATAATAATGTAATCTAAATGTAAACAAATGTTTCTGCCTCTTTGGTGAACTTCAGCTGAAAATATTCACAGCTGTTAAGTATCAGTTCACTTTGTATTACGTGTCGTAGCGCAGTCTGTCGGATCCAATATAAAACACTCCAACATCAACAACAATTTATAATTAAAAATTTAATTAAATTTGACCGAATAAATAACTATAATGAAATTCAGTAGTTTGGATAGGCTATTCAGAAATATCAATAATTCGATTGTGATGGTGGCTGCTTATTATACTTCAGCCTTTAAATAACTATAATCCAATTCGGATAGTAGTTTGGATAGGCTATTCAGAAATATCAATAATTCGATTGTGATGGAGGCCACTTATTATACTTCAGCCTTATCGGAAAACCTTCTAATTTGTTTATGTACACTCCTCAAGGATTAAGAAAAAATATTGTACATTCAATAGCATTACGATAAATTAAGTTGTAAATTAAAAAATATACTTGTTATAAAATTAGTAATTTAAAATTACAGTATAATATCAGAACTGGCCAACAGAATTTAATTTAAAACCAATTCCTACACTATTAACAATAAGTAGTTATTCACACATGTGATTTGTATGCTACTTAATTTGAACTTATGTGACCAATTCTGACTGCAGATTAAAAAATTTTAATTACAACAAATTATTTTAAATTCAATTAGTTTAAAACTTGATTATCTAAACTGTTAACAATATTCACACATAGAAACACAACCTTTTGATTTGTATGCTACTTAGGTTATTTGAGGTATGCGACCAATATACTCACTTCAATAAATTTGCAAAATGAGTTCAATAACTTTAATAAATAACTATAGTTTTTTATGCACTTCAAACATCTTCAATCTCTATTAATGTATTATAACAATTAGCACTCACACAATAATTACAGAATGTTACAAAACAACGCACAAATTTGATAGCAGCACAAACTGTCGGGAAAACCTGGAATTAAAATAGAAAAACATTATGGTTGTGTTGTAATATTATAGTGTTTACGTACAACAATTGGTGGAACTTCATCTTTGCAATCTGAATTACACTACTGATCAAGCACTTTACAAATTTAAAATATGAACTTTCTAAATTTTAAATTTGAACAAATGTGTCTGCCTCTTTGATGAACTTCAGCTGAAAATATTAACAGTTGTTAAGAGTAACAGTTCACTTTGTATTACGTGTCGTGGCGCAGTCTGGCGGATCCAATGTAAAACAATCCACCATAAACAACAATTTATTATTAAAAAATTAATTAAATAAACTATTAAAATTGGACCGAATTATGATTCTAAACAAGAAACACAAAAAGTTTCATTAAAATCGGTCCACCCGTTTAGGAGGAGTTCAGTAACATACACACGCACACAAGAAATATATATATATATATATATATATATATAATGACAGTGGTATTATGAACACAATCATCATCATTTTGTACTAACGTATTACTGAATTTCATAATATTGTTATTATTTCAAAAAGGAAAAGTTTTATAAAGTAATAAACCACTGGATACGTCAATTGGCTAAAAATTAAAAAAATATATGAACAGATAATGTAAATCTTATACTTTTAAACGTAGATGAGCTAGAGTTCGTATTTTAATATTTTAAAATTCAAAATAAATAATATTAGTTAATTACTAGTAAATAATAACCTATAGCCAGTAGTTATTAAGTATTATTAAACCCAATAATGAGGGGGTAAGTCCTTTCTAGCAGACATATGCTATGACTTACATTATGTATATATTTTATTGATCAGGGTTTCAACCAAAATTGATTAAATTATAGGGACGAACTGAATAAATTCCAAATGTCTAATATACTATGTTGAGACATAAGTATGGTCAATTTCTCTCATACCTTTATCTTTAAAACAGTCTATTCTCAGATTCACATTAGACCAAGAAAATGTATATTGATAGGGTGAACTTTAACATAAAAGTTGTTAAAATAAGCCTAATAATTACCTAGTGTTGGCAAAGCCTGTTGTTGAACGTTCTGAGGAGTTTGAGTTTTAGAGAAAGGCAGGTTGAACTCTTATCTGATTATGATGCACTTTTTATCAATTATATCAATCGAGTAATGCATCGACTCACCACAAATACTAACATCCTTGCAAAGGCAGACTATATGGACCAGGAAAATAAAGCTTAAAATGAGATCGGCCTAACCTTGAAGTAATACCACATCTGTAGTTACACCGTGTTTCGAAATTGAATGCACAATATAAAATGTTTCTTACGCTTTATACTTTATGCGATGTGAATTTATATTATGGTATATTATGGTGTTACTGTATGATTTTTCAATCCAACAGTTCTATCAGTCAGGTCTTCATGTCAGCAACTCTCAAATGCAATACGGTATACCTTTTGAATCTGTCCTTTTTGCAATGCATTATTTTGGCATCATTCAACTTCGTTTGACAATTTTTGATACCGTAATGTTTGCAGTTTCTTGAATTTACGATATTTTATGCATGCTTTTATGCTTTTGTTTTAAGATTTTACACCTGAAAAAGACAGCACATACCATATGTCAAAATGTCGTGTATAATGTCTTCTGACAAAAATATGGGACATTTGTGTCATACCTTTATCTTTAAAATTGTCTGTACTTTGCAGATTCACATTAGACTAAGAACATATATTTGTAAAACTCGGGCCTTGTTAAGAGATTATAAGTTACAAGTAGCATAGCTTCATGTTAAAAGGCGGAGTTAACTTGTGTCTCTTTGCTGGGTTACTTAACAAATCTATTAAAATTAAGTTATTTCATAAAACTTTAAGAGGTCTTAAATAATATTTATCTGTTAAAAACAAGTGTAATGGCCTGAAAATTCTTTATAGTTTATTGTAAGCAAGCAAGGATCATACCCAAAACTGAATGAACATGGACGAAAATAATAATTATCCCCCAAGATTAAATGGGCCAAGGTTACGTCTTATTTTATAACAAAATTGAAAAATATATTACAGCTTTACCATCTACTTGCCCCATACGTAGACATTGTCTGAATTTAGAAATTTTGATTATTAAAAAATTGTTTATGCTTCCAAAGGCAAAACAGCTGTTGTGTCATACTTTTAAACTTTTACTAGTAATGGATCCTTATAAATCGTATTGACAGACAGTTAAATAAACCTTACTCTTACGCCTAACCAAGCTGACTTAACTGGACTTTACGTTCGTGATCTCAGCGTCACAGATCTACCCAACTGAACACACCTAATAGTAGGCGTTTTAATACAGTTAGTTTATAATGTACGAAATTCATAGATTTAGTGAAAAATTACATTTTATTTATAGTTTAGATTACAGGTAGAATTACGTACAGGAAAATATACATTGTAAAAACTAATATTAGCAAAGTAAGCCAATATCAAAATTGTGTTTTATGTGTAATTTAAATATATTTTTGTTAGAAGAGCATAATTTCGATAAAACCGTAAAAAATACTTTTCGAATCATGATTTACTTTTGTTTTAATTTTTAAATGAATAAAATAATTAAATTTCTCCCAAGTAATCGTTTAGATAAAATCGTTAAAAATACTTTAGGTATCACGATTTATTTCATTTTAATTTTTAATTGAATTTCACAATACATAAGAAAAGTAATGAGAAAGGTGGACTATCGCCCTAAGGAAGACGTTACACGTTGTTTTTCCGCTCCATTACGAGGCAAAATTTACTGCTAATTGTCTGTACTCCATAGGGTATAAGGGATAATATGAACAACTTTTAAAATTCAATAGATCCATATAAACAAAAACTAGGTTTCTTTATCCATAAACAAATGGGGAATACGCTAATTCTAATATCTTATTGCTATCATTAAAATTAATATAACATATAAAAAAACTTTTAAAAAATTATAGATTCACAATATGATTGTAATTAGAATGGCTAATAATTTTCCGCAATATTATTAAATCCAAAGTTATGAAAACTATACGAAGAATATAGCAATAAAAAACTATATTATTTATATCAAGCGATGTCAACTTACACAATTATAAAACTTACACAAATGAATTTATCTAATAAGATACAAATTAAATAAACTATAAAGAATGATTAGGTTAAAAAGATACAAAATTATATATAATACTCAAGGATGGAAGTAGAGGAATTAATGTGACAATTGCATTACTAGAAGGAATTTTTACATTTTATTTAAAAACTGTATTTTTTTATAACATATTCTTGCATTTTACAGGAATACGATGCCAGATTGTTAGTATGTAAATGTATATAATTAAATGAGCTACTTGTGACGAATGAGGAGGTACGATACATTTTAGGGCTTAAAAGTGATACAAAAAATTTACTATACCAATTAAACGTGAAAAGTTCAATTGTGCGACTTAAAATTACTATAATGTACTCTCTATATAGGCCCTACATCTGAGAGTACAGTTTTATAAACATTCATTGTATACCCAGATACTATTGGTTTTTTGACTAAACAAAAATTAATATCACAAATAATATAAAATTTTTAAATATATGTAATAGTAAAAACTTTTAATTATTTAAAACTTATTTTTATGGGATATTTATATTTATATTCTATACTAGTCTATATAAAAATGTAGCTACAGACGAAAATCAATATATATTCAATTATTGGATTATTACAAGATTAGGCTGATTTTTTAGTGATTCGATACACCGAAACACTATATTCGAACGCTTATAAGCTAGTATATAAATAAATTTAATAATGCATTAAAATTAAAAAAGAATGCTCTTTAATAAGTTTATCAATTCTTGTATTCAGTTCAATATTTGTTAATACTGAAAGCATTTTTTTGGAAAAGATCCCTACTTGTATCTGTTTAACTTTAATATGGTAATTCATAAAAATGAAATCGGATCTTATTTAAAATCCAAACATCAATACAGTGTTTAACTGAGAGGTTAGTAGTAAAAAAGTTAGTTAGTAGTTTCGACATCACTGAAACACTACATTAATATACGCTTATAAGCTAGCATATAAAATGAAAGCATGCATTAAATTAAACAAAGGAAAGCTCTCTATTATGAGAACCTAAATTCATTTATTCAGTTTAATATTTTTTTATACTGTAATTGGTAAGTTTTAGCAAAAGATCGCTAGTTGTATTCTGTCTAATTATTGTAAATTAATTGAACATGATATTGGATTTTGTTCTTGTTTTAGAATTCAAATATCGATACAGTGTTTAACTTAAAGGTAAATGGTATGACATATTTCAAATCATACAAATTAGTTAGCGCTCGACAGGATAATCAAGATTTTATTATTATTATTATTATTAAGATAGATTATTTTTTAGCGAAGACTGACAGGTTGTCCTTTGATTTATTGACCCCTAAATCAACATTATAACTTTCTTAGACAAAGAGAAACATTTATACCGAGTTTCAAAGTTATGTAAATAATCTTTCAAAGACGTATCATATATTAACACTAGAGAGACGGATTGCTTATTGACGTTCAAGCACCAAAATCAAAACAGTTCTGCAATGGACTAACCGATGCCTTTCCACTTGATGACGCTGAAATAAACGCCGTAGAGTTTACCTATTTCATATAGGTCATTCCTAATACTTCTATATGATACATTTTATGTATTTTAGAATCTATGAGACTACTCATCTCTAAATATAAAATATACTACAGTTAAAAATGTTCCCATTTATTCGTAGATTTTGAGCATGTTGATGTATTGCATAGTAATTTTAGTAATTGGATTTATTGTTATTTAAACATAGAAATTTAAGTTAAGTGAAAAGATTCCATAAGTATCTGAAATATTACTTAAACCCGAATAGGTGGATAGAATGTGGCTTCTAACACTCAAGATAAGTTCATCAAAAATTGTACACGTGGCCAAACTTTTAAGCATTTATATATGTATATAAAAAATAAGAGCCTTTGGAAAACAAATGGTGCTATATATCATGGTGCTGAGTATAATGAGCTATACAACGTCTTATCAGAGTTAATTTCTATTTTCTAAAAAAAACGTTTTCCTAATATAAATCTGGATTAACATACTGTGTCGTACACTGTACATATATCGCGAGGGTCATTGGTTTGCTGTCAAGATGGTACAAAAATAAATGAATCAAAACTATTAAATTAGATAGGAAATCGTCATTAAAACAGAAAACAATAATTTTTTCAGTCTTGTAGTAAACTTGCAACAAAGTAGTTTAAAGAGATTTAAAACGAAGTAGTAGATCAACATAGCAAGTGGTGCAGAGTTTGACGTAACGTGGTAATCCCTGTGTTTATAGTCTCTAGTAAATCAGATATAACACTAAGTTTATTAAAGTGCATCTTTATTTATGGCACCACTTGTCGTACACATGTATTACACAAAGAACGTATCTGCAATGCTGACGTGTTTACCTCAATAGTCGACAATCCTTACTTCGTGTATCCTTAATATAACCTATAACAGATGTCTGTATTGATAAGATGAAGAACGTTTCACAGTTTTCAACCAACTAATGTAATTGTTACTATCAACTTTAAGTAATAATGGGACAGTAAAATTGTTTATTGAAATTATTTTATATACAATGAAGTGAATATTTGTATTATATATTTAATTTATGGTTGAGATGTTTTGTAAACTTTTTGTTCATTACGTTTCATGCCTACAAATTTTAGAATGCAATAGTTAGTTTGGGCTCTTAACAATTAACATAAATTTAATATATTAAAACAATTAATAATAAATTTCCTTTCCGTATTATGGAGCACAGCCAGGAAATAAAATGAAATACTTAATTTAGTATTAAATAATTTAAATACATTTTTCCGCAATAGGATGAAAAGACCAACTTTATCTGCAAAATATTAATCAGCCATTATAAGTTGCACTCATTGTACTTAGATGCTTTATTAAATTAAAGAATTATTAAATAAATATACATGTATATATTTATAAAGAATCTAGCGATTTGTAACCTAGACGAAATAGTGCTTTTAAAAAGTTTTGTAATAAGGCCAATTAAAGAAAAATGGATTCCAATTAAAAATTAATTATTGAAATTATGAAACTAAAGCACGTCGTTCAATCGTAGTTTTAAGGAAAACTTTTCAAACTGTTACATATACTTACACATACTTACAATATTTACTTGAATATAAAAAGGAGATGTCTTGTGTAATTTGTCTTAAATGAGTGTGTTAAATTCATTTTATTTATTAGGAACCGAACATAGTTTTTGTAATTCTGAACATTGTAGGCAAGATACATAAATACAACCTTATGTCATATTTAGTAAAAATAAAACTCCATTGGTATGAAATAAATAAAACAGGTTTTTTTGGTAGAATATAAAATTAGAAATATTATCTTTTTAATTGCTAAACTCGATTAATTTTATAATTATCTAAGTACTATTATTTCATTTCATTTATTTATTTCCAAACAATACATAGATACATTGACTTACAAACATATTTTTTAAAAAAATTAGAAACATTCCTTTAGAGACTCCACGTCTGTGTGTGCAGGATTAGAGTTCTTACTGTAAGTCAGTCCATCAGCACTAATAAACTTAATTATGAGAACATTGTTGGCATAAACTAACAATGAAACAATTAACCGCTTAGTGTTGATATAAATATAAACTAAAAAATTGTATTAAATCCAGCATATATGTAAAAGAAGCATTTGCGGTATTCTACGATATTCTAGTAATAATTGAAACTAAAGATAATTAAATCCAAAAACTAAGAGAAAGTATACATTGTTACTGCTAGAATAACTCGGAGCTGGTAAAGCCAGTCGTACATTATGTTACAGAATAGATGAAAGGAAGCACGGAACTTGTTGATAGTGTGTGCGTGCTTGTGTGCGAGGGTGTGTGTGCGTGTGTAAGGATTGTGTTAAGTGCCTGTTAGGTAATGATTGTAACGTGTGTACAATTTACCATTATGTGTTCTGCGACTGAAGGAGGGCCTCTGCCGCCGCCCAGCTCAGGCCGAGCAACACCACTCGCCCACCCTTCGCTTGTACAAAGCAGCACCGCCACACCCTTGGCCTGCAGCACAATCAGTCGGAAGATTCCTATACAGTTGGTGAGCTAAATAGAACGAATTATTAATTTCCATAGTGTGTGCCGGTCTAGGAATATCAAATTCAAATGTACTCTATTTCTTGTTACGTATGTATGGGAACTTTCTTTGAAGCATTGTATTTTTATTATTGCGAATATATACTAATAGGGACTTAATAAAAAGCTGTATTATATTTAGAACAGGAAACCCCTCGAATAACAGTTTCGGTAGGATATTGTTCTATTTTTATTAAGAATAACTGGAAACTAGGAAAAGGCTATTTAAAACCAAAAACAGTTTTCAAACAGTAATTAAAATTAAAAGAGTTTTTAAATTACTGTTACAATAAAAACTGATCTAGCTACCTATCTGCATTGATAGTTTTTAAACTATATAATATTTTAACTAGTAATAATTAAATGTTACCGATCAATTTATTTTGGTTAAGATTTTTAACTTTATAAATAAAATTATATAATATGTGTTATATATATATTATATATATATATATATATATTATCTATATATATGTATATATATATATATTAGTTGAGTGTCAAAATAATATACATTACGTACTGAAAAATACTCTACTGGAAATGTTTGGGCATAAATAGTAATGGTACGTGACCTAAATAATTTTCATCTTCTTTTGTAATCTTTATAATTTTATATGTTGTAACGGTTTGATGAAAAAATGTAATTGTACGACAAGACTAAATATACCTTACCTTGAATGGACAGCTTCACTACTGAAACTAAGCATAGCGCTCTCGGCAAATGTACCCTTTCCGGGTACATTGTAACCGGTAAGCCTTTCATGGAAGCAAATTGGCTTCCGGTGCAATGCTCAGGAACTCCGTCACAATTGACAATACGTCGTGACATCTGTGCTTCCGCTTCCCGGAAAGTTACTTCGGTCGACTAATCAAGAGGAAGGTAGCAGTGGCCCTTGTAACTGATATCAGAGACATTTGACTTCCGTTCTTCCTTTATTGTGTCCGTTACGCTATTTCCCAAAGTAACTTTAGATTTCAAAATTGTTTACTGATTAGACTCTTTGTTATTGGTAACTCAAACAAAGCTATATCGTTTTTTACAAAATTGGCAGCCAAATTTGTCAACGAAAAATCATTAAAGTTGATTTTACATATTTCATACAGATATACGTTTTATAATAACACAATATGAAGGATATCTATAAAAATAAAATTGAATACATGTCAGAAACAATACTAATAATTTTGTAAATGTGAAAGTGCCTTTCTTTGTTTCTTTTGTTTTCACGCGTAAAGTACTCAACCGATTGTTCTGAAATTTCACTTGGACATTCTTTCGAATCCTAGGATGAATATAGCCTTATTTCGAAAAAAGCCCTACGGGGTACGCCCCAATGGTCTTTTAAGTTACGAAAATCCCATCTTGGTTATTAAAGTTGTGTGATAATAATTAAATGTGCCTGTCAAAATGTAATCAACTGTTTTGTTTAAACATTGTTTACTATCATTAATTTGTTTAAATATTTAGTGAGTAAATTTTCTATTAGTTAATAGCCAAATTAATATTTCAGCGATTAGGTAAGTACTAATCTAACTTAGAGAATGTCCAAAAACATAAGGTTAGAATTTGACTCGGAAGGCTGCCTTTGAATCAATCGAAAAGAATTATGCTACATGAAATTTCACTAGACTTTTCTATTGAAGTAATGTACTAATTCCAGCAGCTCTAAATTTTCTCGGATATTTTAAAACATTTACTACAAATTTATGAGCTGACATAAAACCCATCTTAGTTCTCTTTTGTGAGAATTAGACTTCTCTGATGTTCTATGTTTTCTTGATCAGAAAACAAAACAAAATCAACTATTGGAACTAAACATACTAAGAAAAAATAAATTAAAATGACCATAATATTGTAAAGCTTTTTATATATATTATTGATTGCGGCAACAAGGCAAACCCAACCCTAAATTTCCGTCGGAAATATAATCCACTTGGACCAGCAGTGTCGTAAACGCGTGCAGCGCCTATTAAATTGCGTGCAAACCTGCGGGTAACTGTTACAGAGCAGATATCAGAGACTATGTAGTCTGACATTTACTATAAATTTAAAGACTTATGAAACCTATATAAGTTGTCCTATTTTAAATTCTGTCTAATTATTGTAATTATTGAACATGATATTGGATTTTGTTCTTGTTTTAGAATTCAAATATCGATACAGTGTTTAACTTAAAGGTAAATGGTATGACATATTTCAAATCATACAAATTAGTAAAGAGAAATCAAAATAATTAAATACATGAATATCGTAAAAAGGATATTTTAATAATTGGTTTGAAACAACTTCAACGGATTTAACAGTGAGTTTTGTAGAACACGCAGTACGAATTTGGTGCTAACTGTGGTATTGCGTTTGAAATGGGAAATGCTTAGTAATATGGATCGACCATTTCTTCATAATTTATAATTTTTTAACCTTGCGCACTGAGAACAACTTCAGAGACGTAAATAACGTTAAATTTGCGTCAGCTAACCGTATAAAGATAGAAAGTAGGCAATTTCGGTCTCTTAATCTATGTGTGAGATGGTGGTATATTTCTTATATATGTGATTGATTGTGATTGATGGCCATTTATTAATAAATAAAAATATGATTTATATTTTAAAATCTTTTATTACGCTCCCGTTTCAACCACTACCTAAGTTAATGGGATGGCGATCGAATCATGTCTTTTAACAATCATGTGCTATTACACTACTTATTACACGGTAAGTAAAAATACTTTAGGGGAATTCAGAAATTTTAAACAAAGAACTAAATCATTAGATGGCATATTATAATGTAGTACTTCTAAAATAAACGTCAATATTGACGTTTATATCAATATTGATAATTATTTCAAAAGTCAATAGCAGTTGTACTATTATTAATTTAAACATTTATTTTTCCAGTTGTAAAAAGCACACAACTTAAATATATAACTCTTATAAGACTAGGCCCAGGCTATTAAGAGGCAAACTTGGCAAGTACTACTGAATCCATTTGTTTACTGTCCTACTTATTATCCATCGACTGCTGCTCAAGCATCTTAGCTTCCTATGCCTGGGCAAAATAAAAATATCTGTTAAGGTAGTTTACTGTAACCGAAACTAAATAAAATCTTTTGCAAAAATCGAAAAATATGCAAATTGGACAAACTAAAATAGCAACATAGAACTCTTTAACTACTATGATCACAACAAATATGTCACTTTAATCTTAGCATCCATTGAAGTTATGAGGAGTAGAAATATGTGGTACAAAAGTGGAATAATCTGTCAATTATTGATTCGCTACGATTTGGTTTGGTTACGGATGTGTGACGTTTTTCATTGCCTTTCCTGTTATCGAACGAGTATAAAACCCATTGTATCTTGTCCAAAGCTAAACAAGAATGAAAGTGTATACACTATAGCCTTGTGTTCTTTATGAAGTTTTGTCCAATATTAGAAACAGACATTTATTTTTTAATTGGGGAACTTTAACAACAGTCATAAAATATTACATAATATATGTAGTTTATATGATTAGTATAGCATATTCAGGATACAACACAAGCAAATTAATGGTCTAAATAAACTTATGATTTGAAATTTTAAAGTTTAAAGCCGTACCCTCCATTAATTATAGGCTTTGCTAACGCTCAGCCAATTATTAAAGCATTGGTAAAGCAGGGCACACTCAGAATTTCCAGTTCGTGCTGTGTACATGTCACAAACCAATGACAGTTTCCATTGTAAGAAGAAAATTTCCACTGTAAGAAGACAATACAACTTCCAGTGAGTAACTTCTCTTCCATTCATCATTTCCAGCTCGTATTGGTGGAACTTGAGTTCATCTGGAGACAGGCTCCCATATATCTTTGCGTGATGTCGTTCTCAAAGCACAAAACAGAGAAAAGTCTTCTCACACTAAAACACATTTTACTGTATTTACTGAAAAGTAACAACTAAGTCAACGTGTTTCGTTTGAAATGTTTTTGCAATAATTATTGTTTGATAGGATTTTTAGTACTTAATTGATTTACTCTTTTAAGTATGATTAATCATATCATGTACAGCATAATTGGTTTGCTATAACTTCCACATAACAAATACTATATTAAGTATAAATTAGCCACTATACGTTCCAGATTTGTATGCTCAATTTAATCTAGTTCAAATAATTAGGGCTGATTTTTTAATGTAAAATTTCAACCCTTTAAAACAACTTCTACGAATACAAAAAAGTAAAAACATCGATTTGTACCCATTTACTGCAGGGCCGTTCGGTACTTTGGTAATCAAGCCAAAATAAAAATAGGTGATGATTAAAAAATACAAGTTTTGCCTTTTTGTTGTAATCACAGGAAGTGTAATAGATTTTACTCATGTGTGACTTAAAGAAATTTAACTTTTACTAAGTATATGTTTTAAAAATTGATAAGAAATATGCCACTCTCTGAGTATATAAACCATGTGTATATCTTAAAACATTTTTATTTCTAACAGTTTTTCTTCGAAACCGATGAAAATATTTCATCTTTTCAATTCTTTGGAGAGACAAACATTTGTTCTCAGTTCGGTTGTGCCTCTCCTTGTTCTGTATACAAAAAGGATATATTATATTAAATTGTTATCGAATTAACAAACAAAAAGTTTCCAAATTTAAAATAGATAGCACCCTCTTAATTAGGTTATTGTAAATATATCCTAATAATAATACAAATGCTGGCTTTTGTTTATGGGTTTTGCTTTTTATGTGTAAACTATTAAACTGATTGTACTAAAATGTTACATGTACATTCTTAGGGTCCCTGGTATGAAATTAAGCATATTCTTACTATGAAAGTCCCCCTTGGGCTATGCTCCACTATTCTCAGGTATGGCAAAAAAATACAATCTTGCTCCCTAAAGATACATTAGAGCAGACAAATATTGTTTATTAAAATAACTTGTTAAATTTAATCAACAGTTCTGTGTAATTATTTTATAATGAAAATAAACCATAACTTAAAATTATTTAATTAAAATTTAAAATGTTGTCCAATTATATCTTAAAACCAGAGATGAAGTTGTAGAATAAGTTTTATTAATAATTAACCCTTTTTTTCCAGGTTAACTGGAAGCGTTATAAAGGAAACAAGGCAACTGAACAATGACGTCAAAAATATTTCATGTGAATTAGAAGTGTGCACGCGCATATCCAAAAATAATAACCATTTCGCCAACTCTCTTAAAGTATAAAGTTTTTAGCCGTGATCACTGTAATAATATTTACCCAAAATATATCTACTCTGTTTCAAAACTAAACGTCATAAGTGCACTATCAGAAATAAAAATAAAGCACTTCGAAATCAAGATTCATCTACAATTGTTTAAAATAGTTCAATTGTCATGAAGTAATAGTATTTAATCTATAATCATAGAATAATGTAGAAAAATTCGAATTTTTTGATAAGTACTAAATAAAATATGTTTCAAATTTCAGATTTCACAGCCTTAAAGCACTGCTCTGTAAACTTAAATCTTAACCGCATCACGATATACAATATCTTACAGTGACTATCACTTATCTCAAGAATCTTTAGCACATTATTTAAAATAATTATGCACATGATGTTCCTGTTTTTCTATAAAACAAAACAAATAAAAACAAAACTGCGTCGGAAGTTGCGGGTAACTGCTAGTAAACACACACACAATCAAATGTTACCACAATGTATGCTTTTCTATACCAATTTATTGAATATAAATTGGTATAGAAATATTCAATAATAGATAGAATATTCTATGTGATAGATAATATTCTACCACATGTTATTGAATATTTTTTATATACCAATTTATTTTCTTAATCTTGTGTAGTTCAATAACATAATTGGATATATTAATGTAATATTGGTGATACCAATAAGGCATTAAAATCCTCAATATTAATTGACGTATTACTTCACCCCAATCCACAAGAGGTTGTCAGAGCAAGAGCTATCAATCTCACTGATATAATTAACATGAGAACATGTCGACTTAATTAGATTTCACTTCCAGTTTGGTTGTACTTAATTACACAAACTGATACGTTGTCTCACCTAAAGCTATACCGTTCACGTGAGCTAACGTTTATTTCAAGCAAATTAACGATTATTTGGACAAAATGCTAATGTCGTAGGAATAACAACAAAGAGTCTAACTATATCATAACTAAATAAAAAATACTACCGCAAATATAATTGCATACATATAATGTTACAAAATAAACGTATTATTCACTTAAAACAATACAAATAGTACTGAATTTTGTAGTTATGTTTAGGTAAAGAAAAAGTGAAAAATTAAAAGCGTGTTTTTAATTTAAACATAAAAGTGTAAAAATAATCATTTCCTGATTGTATAAACATTTAAAGCTGACATACTGTACAGTAATGCATTTATATGCCTTCCCCTATAGCAGTATATATATATATATATATATATATATATATATATATATTTTTATATATAATATATAGAAATATTATATGTGTGTGTGTGTGTGTGTGTGTGTGTGTGTGTGTGTGTGTGTGGTGTGTGTGTGTGTGTGTGTGTGTCAATTTACAGGACTAGGCGTGTATAAAATATTTATTACGACCAGACGATATAGTGTAAATAAAAATAATACTGTAAATCCTAAAACACTGACTCTTCAGCCTAAATTAGGTACCTCCAGCTTTTAAATGCATTTTTCACACAGCATAATGCAACGCATTTTTATATAAAAATAAAAAATTGCATAATACAATTTAAAATCACATTATTTAACTAATTAAAGTATTGAAGAGAACAAATAAAATATTTAAAAAATGTATAGTAAATACCTTGCGCGTATAACATTGTCACAACTAATATTGGTTAAAAATTTTGGTTTTCTTAAACTAAAACCAATATTTTAGTGTTCTAAAGTTGTCTTCCGAGTGGTGTTGGAGTTGAGACTCCAAGAACTACATTACGGATGGATAAATGGGGAAAACCACTTCCAAGAATAACTCAATTTCCACCTATACGAGGTTTCAATGATGTATTGATGAAAAGTTATTTACTGAAATTCATACTGAATCCTTATAATGGAATTTAATATTTGTCATACGTAAAACATTGCAATATTGACGCTCTGAGTTTAGCGAGCATAACTGAATCCTTACAAATTGCTGAATGTTACCAAACCTATCATACTGGGACGTAGACCTAATGTATCTTATGTGTGAGTCACTATTTGCCTGTGTGTATAACACGGTATCTAGACAACGAAATTACCTACAAGCTTAAAAATTAGCATTAGGATAAATTTTTAGAAAAAAAATTTTAATAATGTTGAACTTCAGAGATGTTGCTGAGTATTGGCAAATAATATTTAAAATCTTAATATCAGAAAAATAACTATACAAAAGGAGTATTTGCTTGGATCAGACACAATAAGGTAAGATTATTCTGCAACTGCATAAGTTAATATTTTTCAGAAACATTAATAACTGCTATAATAAATTAAAAACGTATATTACTATAGGTGTAAATATCAATAATATTGTATGATTCTACAAGTGATTGCATAACCTAGACATTATTAAACACTTGTCATCATTGACTTAATATCTGGGTATGACAAAAAAACTGTTATAAATCTACACTGTTTGAAAAATAACAACTCTTTAGTTTGGAAACATCCAATTACGTTTGCTAGAGCATATCCACTGAATGTATCCAATTCCTTAATTCCCACTAATATACGAAGTGTGTGTGTGTGTGTTTTTTTTTTTTTGTATGAAATTTGCTGTTCCGTACTGTAGATTAAAAGAACAAAAATATAAATACAGAAGAGGAAATGTACGATAAATATAAGCTTAATATTTATTACTCAGGAAACCTTAACATTGTAATTACGTTTTGGATAAGGAAATATATCACCCATAGTCTGTGTAACTGAACGCTACATTGCTCTAACTGATCCAATTAACTGTCTTATCTTAATTATATAGATCAGATTACCTTTGCTGAGCCATCCTCTGACTGTTGTATGTATATCTTGCACTGAAAATTTAAATTTTACACTTTTTGTAGCAAAATTTAATACAATTTCTATATAGCTTAAAATAGTCCCAGCCTAGTATCAATATTTTAACTGTTGTATTGTTTTAGGATTTATAAAGATAAAAGAAGATCCTTGATTTATTTTTGATTTTCAGAAAGGAAATTAATTATCTTAGCTAAAAGAACATTCTATTGATTGTTTTCTTATAAAAATGCATCTCCTTCATCTTATATACTGTAGTTATGATTTGAATTAATTTGAAACTACACTATTAAATATTATAATTGCAATAAAACAAATAAAATTCACTCGTGTACTAAAGTAACAAGATATTTGATATATCTATAAGCAGCTAACAATAATTATTGTTTGCAAAATTTTAAGATGTTCTTTATAGATGTTCTGCATTTAAAACGCTCAAGAATCCATGTTAATAATGATTATAGAAAGACAGAGTAGTACTTGTCTAGGATTACAGAACTCATTTCACTATCACAAACTACGTGGGATATGTGTACATGATCCCTATACCCATATGTATGTACATACTGTAAATGTTATAATACTTTTTGTGATTCAATGTTTTATATATATATAATATATATATATATATATATATATATATATATATATTGAGTTTTATATATATCAATTAATCCAGATTCCACAAGATATTTTAAGTTTAAGTCGTATTGTAGATTTATATTACGTATTTTCTTTCAAATGTCACGAAATAATAAATTAAATGTACATTAATCATGTTATCTACCCAATCTAAATGTTCTCGTACATGTATAATGCTGTTTATAGATCTATTCCCTTACAGGTCAAGTTATAACTAATCCCCGGGACAAATTACAATAATTACCTACTCTATTCCATCCACTGATTACAGACTTATCACCGCCTACAGGAATCAGGCCACGCATATCCTGCTGTACCAGAGGATGTTCCAGTCAGTTTTGCTCGTGATAATCATGTCGGCGAGATTGTTAGTTAATGGGAGTATAATACGTCACCACAAGCCGACTTGTAATACGTCATCACTAAGTCCTGCATAGTAGAGTTTCCCAGTATTAAGTAGTCATTCAATTTGTAAATCAAGAAGCCGACTCTCTTTTAGATTTATTACATTATGGAAGAAATAAGGAAAACTTAAGTTTGATATAAATACAGGCTATTTACAGTACAGCTTGTTCTTTGTTTATTTCATTGTTAGGCCAGCACTTTATACTAAATTTTCAAGTCAACAATTCACTGCTAATTAATTACCCTTAAAACTGCTAGGAAATGATTCATTGCAGGTTTTACAATCGTTGGTGTTAGTTCATTGCTTAGAACATCTTTATATTTTTATCCTACTGTGATGCAGGAGTCTTCATTTTCATTTAAACTATATTTCCGCTACTGTAACGAATAATATGTAAGTAAATTTGTACTATACACAAGTGGCGATGCAACCATAAATCAAAGACTAAAAAAAACCAAAATCATCGACAATTCTAATTAAAAAATTTTGGCTGGGCAACATTACCATTTTTAATCCCTAAACACATACAGTAAGTAAAATAGTTACCTATATCCTATATATAACTATCTCATATTTAAGGCGACTGTTAAAAAAACCATGTTTCTTCTGTCTGCCATCCTTTCATGTTACTTAGTAAGAGGTTGTGTGTTATTCATAATGTTTAAATTGTATGATGAATTGAAACTGGGCTTGATATTGAAAATTTCAACGGTAATTTTATAAGTTATGCACGTAAAAAAGCACTATTAAACAAATTATTTAACTAACTGAAAATTCAAATTAGAGAAAAAACATTTTATTTTGTAACAGGTACGTAAATTTAAGAATCTTAAAGTGAAATTTATTAAAATTTTCTCATTCAATAAATAGATGTAATCTATTATTTTAATAATACCAAATTTTTAATGAGAATTACATTTCAAAACCATGATCATAAATTCGTTTTGACCGCATATATACTAATTATAAAGACATATAAAGCTAAATATTCACATTAAGAACAGTGCAGTATAGGAATAAAATAAATTTGTTTAAAATTTCAGTAAGGTAAATACAGCGAAAGTTCTTATGCGTCATGACAAATTTATACATGCATGCATTCCAATTGATAAGTTAAGAAAACAAGAAAGGATTTAACGTTTGGATTTAACCGAAACCCTTTTTCCTCAGTTTCTTTGTATAATATATATATATATATATTATATATATGTTTATAATAACAATTATTGGACTTCTTGGTATACAATTTCCTTGAATATATCGGCTTTGCCGTTTTCAAAAAGGTATAATAAAAAAAAAAATACACAGAAACAAAATTTACAAGTAAACCTTATTTTTAAATCTTTACTTTTGTTAATTCTGTTTGCTGTGTTGTTATTTTTATTATACCTTTTTGGAAACGGCAAAGCCGAAATATTAAAGGAAATTTTATACCAAGAAGTCTAATTATTTTTATAATAGAGCAATTATCCATTTATACACCCGAAGTGAATATATATATATATAATATATATATATATATATATATATATATATATATATATATATATGTTATTTACAAATAAAAAGTCAAAATTTTAAATAAATTATAAAATTTTACACGTATGTACTTGAAATATACATTTATATAAACAATATACGGGCCTTAAGCTAGTTGGTCATGATATAATTTGTAGACTCTTGGAGCAATTGGAAAATTCTTTAAATATTACTAAATGTTGATAAAAACACTTTATCAACATTTATTATTATTAGAAATAAAATAAAATTTTAATTTGATATCTACAGGAAACCAACTCATACTGATAGGTTCATCATAAATTAATCTAACCATCCATCTGCACAAAAAAGAGCAACATTTAATTCAATGATTTACAGACTGTTAAATACACCACTTTCAACAGAAAACTACAAAAAAGAACTAAATTACATCAAATCTATTGCTATGTTCAATGGTTACACTACACAACTCATTGACAATATACTAAAAAAAGTACAAAAGATAAGACAACATAAGACTACCTCAAGACACAAAACATGAATTTATATGCACAACATAGCACTTTTTAAAACCAAATATGCAAAAAAATTTAAAAAAGCATACAAATAAAACTGTAACTCACAGAACAAGCAACAAACTATCCCAAATGTTAGGAAACCCTAAGGACAAAATTTCAAATGATAGTAAAGCGGGAATTTATAAAATTGGATGCGGTGACTGTGACAAGATTTATATTGGACAAAAAAAAATGAACAATAAAAACACGATTTAAAGAGCATTTATCACACACAAAATATGGAACAGTTGACAAATCTGCTGTAGCCAAGCACTGCATTGAATCAGGACACAGAACATCAATCAAACATTTAAAATTAATAATAAAAGAAATAACAGAACCAATGAACTTAAATGCTTGGGAAACACTATACATATACAGAAATAAAGAAAAACTCATGAACAATGAAGAGGGCCCTATTGAAAATTCCAATCTTCTTTCTTCTCAATTTGTTTAAAAATTAAACTCTAGTCAAATCCAATTTTTCATACTAGCTGAAATATTTTCAAAATTTTTGTATTTACAATTTTTCACCATATGTTATTTTAATATTAATTGTAACAAACAATGTGTAAATATTATTTGTGGAGTTGCCTGAAGATGAAACCTTTGGTTTCGAAAGGCCTCGTCCAAAAAATAAACAATTTGGAAAAAAGTAGTGTTTTATCAACATTTAGTAATATTTAATGATATGATTTGTTGAGGCAACAAATGTTTTTGTAACTCACTGAGGTGACATGATAAAGTTAACGAAGTAGAAAGCGAGATAAAACTTAAATGAGACGACAAGCTTCAAAGTCAGGTATTATTTTACAATTCCCGTGTGGCAAACATTTGTTTTGTACCCTCAGGAAATATAATGAACAATTCTCTTTTGTTTTTGTTTTAACTATCACCTTACCATTGTGAATAAAGGGCATATAACATAAAACCAATGCTGTTATTAGCGTGGATATTCTATACATATGCTTAACTGAATTAACATTTACAGTTTTAAAACCCATATATCTATACCCAACTGAATTTAAATCTTGACAGCTAGTTTAATTTTCGATTTTTTGATAAGTAATCTGTAGCATTGCAGACATATAAAGTAATAAGAAAATATTATACTTCAATGTAAGTATTCCATCAAGAAACATTTTTAGAACTGTTATGATGATTCCATTAACTATGGGCGAAACAAAACTAAAAAATATTACTTAATCTACAATACAAAAAATTCGTCAACTCCGTTTTGTAATTGTCTACTGAGAGGAACAATACCATTTACCTTGCCAATTCTGAGAGTATCGAAAAACTCCTCATGAGCCAAAATTCAACCAGCAGCAAAAAATCTTTCAGTTATTATAATATGGTTAATAACACCATATTTTATTCTCACTTCTGAGTCAAAGCTGGCCTTAAAAACTATTTAATTCGATATATGACAACATTTATAGCATTCCAACCAACTAAAGAAGAAACAGCATAAATGTATAAACTTTTTGTGAAAAAGGAAATACCTACTTAGTTTGTGCCATATACTGCCCGTCCTCAATCAAACAGCCTCAATTTCTCCAAAATTGTAAAGAAAAACTCACATCACTTTCTTCTTCAGCTTCTATTATCCAGTCAATATAAGACTGTCCTTAAAAACTTTATTTATTCCTCAATTCTATCCTATCTTAGGGACAGATCTAAAAGAACAAAACCACCTCATTAAGGTGAACGTAAAGACCTGAAATACTACGGGTTTACTTATTTAGAAGTAAAATGCAGGGCAAAGCAAAGTAAATTCATACAGAATGGAAAGCTGATTCATGTAATCGACTGCTCCACATATCGTGATATATCTAAAAATAACATTTAATGACCTTAAACCAAAAAAATAATTTCCACATAAATTAATCATTGACTTTGTTGCTATCAGACCCGTTAATCGACGTTAATTGATCTCCTAAACTTGATTGCCTCCCTGCATGTTAATTTAGGGTTAATTGTAGGTATCACATCACTTTGTAATAATTCGGTTTTCTTTATACATCTTTCAAATCGAAGATATACAATGCTAAATTTAGAAAATGTCTATACCGTGTTTCGTGCATGGTGTATTAATACTTATGTGATTTTCCAGATATTATTGAGCTACCTTAAATTTCAAAGAAATGGTAATAAAATTAGTCAATAATGATAGCCCCATATGTACTGTGAACAATAATATATAATTTTATTTCGTAAGCTAACAGAAGGAACTCAAACTAACCAACAATGAAATTCTATAAACTAAAGTCTCCTACTAGTTTTAAGTGGGTAGGCTATTTAGGGTCCACTAACTTCTTAGAAAAAATACGGTCTGGTGAAGAAGTAATGCTTATAAAGTTTACAAACTGATCTACCAGTTTAAAGTTAATATTAAAGTGGAATTACAATAATCTCATTTTAAATTTTAAGTTCACTTGTAGTACTTTGATAATACTTGTTAAACGTATATTGCATATCCCACTAAAATTGTTATAGTTTTAACTGTATTTATTAAAATGAACTTACATCCCATTGCGTAAACTAAGGGATTTTGCAGTTTCTCAAATCTGCTATCTGAGTGATGTGGTTGGATTAGGATAAAAGACTGGACAGGTCGGTATATTCTGCGGGCTGCCCTAAGCTACTTCCGTATTTAGTCCGAGTTCCGACATTCCTTGTGTAGTCAAGTGGTCGTTCTGACCTGAAACGTCATAATCTAGCTTTGTGGCTGGTGAGCTCATGAAATACTTAAGCCAAAATTAACACAAATGACGTATCATGTACATTTCAGCTTCACTCCCTGTAACCTTAAGAGTTGTACATTTAGGTCAACATTAATTAATAAGATTACCTCTAACCACAACAATGGTCATACATTACTCTGATACACATAAATTCTGTGCAATTTACAATTTTTATATAAGGAAATGTGCTATAAAATTAAAGAAAACAAAACATACACATAAATCATAAGTCGTTGTCTAATAAAGAACACAATATTAATGACAGCAGAATTTGTATACGCTAGAAGTTTGAGTTTAGAATATAAAACTAGACGGCTGAGTGTTTAAAACCACTGAAAAGCTGGAGAAATTTAACCTTTATGTCTGTATGTGATATAAACTAAGATTTTTATATAGAGAGTTATTTTATAGAATAGAAGACGACATAAAAACGATCGTTGATACTTGTAAATCTGATTATACAGTGCATGTTTTTAATGTCATACGTCATAATAACTCTACGAAAAGATACGTTAACTGGTCTGTCATATATCCAATGAAACTAGTTCTTCGTAAATATTGTAAGAAATATAATGCTAGAATTTTGTAACTTTTATAATTATAATTGTAATGTCAAATAGCTTCTATTTTGTCGAATTAAAATAATATTTGACATTTCAGTTTCTTAAGTTTACTAAAATTTACGAAATATATACATTTAGATTAAAACATAATTGGAATAGCCTAATTATTAACTTACTAAATATAATTAGGCCACTTTCGCATAATTCTAATACAAGAAAAATGTAAATAATGTAACAGAATAAATATTTATAATAAATAACCGTGGATCTTATGTCACACATTATAATCTCACATTCTGGATTTTAATAATATTGTTCTGGATATTTAAATAATAGGCCCAACATCTTATATTTTTATGTGCGATTAAGGACTAGTCTTCGTCTGTCGTTATGATCGCTATCTGATATTGGCCACTGGTCAGTTGTTAGATCATTGGTATCGCAAGCAGACCGACTGTGATCAACATTCAGTTCAGTTTTATTAATCTTTTAGTTAATTACGAGCATGTTTCAGAGACCTGTGGAAGGGGATTGACAGACAACATAAAATTTGTTGTGGTACTTCACTTTCGATTGCCTTGGCTTTGATATGATTTGTGTGTTTCGCGCTCGGTTAATGGAATGGTCTGGATTAGTTCTTTTTGTTAGAGGAAGAGAAAATATTGGAATGCAGTGTTACTGATTCATTATATCATTGAACTATGTAAAAAATCTCAAAATATTCTTAATATAGTAATTTATTTCAATGCGTTACTTAAGGACTTTTAGTAATGCCACTTAATCAAATCGTTATAACAAAATATATCTTTGAAGTTACCTACAAGTTAAAGATCTTTTTCTTTGTTTTATTAAATTGGTAGCAAGCATTACAGTGACTTGACTTTTATTTCTTTACGAACAAAGTTATAACTATCAAGACTAGCTGAACTCTGTAAAGGACACCTATTTGTTGGAAGATCACGTTTGATAATTTTTCTGGAATGATTATGCTGTGAGAATACAAATAAGATACCGGCTTTTAGCAGATCAAGAGGAGGTTAAACCTGTACATCCCACCTGGGAGAAAGAAGAATAATTATGTCATCCTACAGGGAGGGGCCTAAAATGAGCCAGCCATGCCTCATAATTATAATTGGAAAAGTATCCCTTCCAAAGTCTATAGGTCTGTTTTTTTTTTTTTTTTTTTTTTTTTTTTTTTTTTTTTTTTTTTTTTTTTTTCAGTAAAAACATTCGGACGCAAAGGTAGACAGACAGAAATTAAACTGTTCTAATCTTTGAGGCAATAATAATAAATGTATTTGTACTAAGGTCTAAATTAACAATAAATCTATCTATTTATGAATCCCTTAACGACAAACCCTTACATATAAACGAGTAGCCTACTAATAATAATTTACGAAATAATAATGAAAATTTATAAATTGTAAATGGAAAATATCATTAGCTTTCTCTTTAATTTTCAATTAAATTTAGCTTTCAATTTAATTTTTGATTTAAATTATTAATAAATAATTTAAATCAAAGCATTGCACTCAAAATGGCTAAAATAACATAAATATATTCTATAAGTAAACATTGTGATTGGGTGATATCCGCAAACATCACGACGATTTACGACGAAGCTAATAACATTATAAATTTAGCGAGACTGTAAAAACAAGTAAGGCTATTGTAGGGAATGTTTCCAAACAATGTATTACCAACATTAAGCGAAGGGTTGTAAGGGTAAAATAGGATCCGCTAATGGGCACCGGCTGGGCCTGCTCACAGCGAAGCTTCATTTAAAAGTCATATTTTTACGTTTTATTTCCTTGCTGTCCTTTAGTCCTACAACTTACTAAATCCCTGTCTAACTTTCTGACACTGGCTGTTTAGCCCCCTTTCTATACTGACAATTGTTGTATATAAAATGTTCATTATTGAAAAAAGTCCAAATTACAACATCTTTATTACGGCTACATACATTATATCGTATTAAATTGGTTTTGGTTTAAAATATCAATCTAATGTAATGATTTATATAATTCTAAAATAAATTGTTTATAAAAAACAAACTCTTTCAACGTGGCCAATCATCTCAATGCATAATTTAAAATATCAATTTTGTGTTGTCTCAATTTAAAACTTAAAGATAACATCACACTGCTGTTCTATAAGCGATTTGGAACAGTTTTTTATCGTTGTATGATTTGTAAAGTAAGAAAACCCATATTATCTTCAGATATTATATGTCCATGTTATTATATTGATATGAATAGAATCTGAGTATTTCGTGCTGTATATTTATAGCAGAAAAGTAAATTCATGTATTTTTATTGCTTATTTCTACTGTAATTACCTATAGTAAAAAGTATATTGCAGCTATATAGTGGTAAGCTCTCTTAACCTTTTTTCTTTTGTTGAATTTGTTACGTTCTTTTAGCCGAAATTCATTAATAATTAGTGCTTCTCAAACTGATAAAAACCGACAGGGAATTTTACAAATAAATTTGACAATAAAAGCTTTTCTTTTATGCATGGATTTTCATTTAAATATTGCAGTAATTCTGAATTAAACTATTTAGATACGTTTTACCTAAATATTGCTTAACATTCAGGACTCAATTTAAATTTACAACATTACACCCTTTTATTGATTCGTCCTCTTTTATTTCCATAAATAATCTCTAAAGTTTCAAACCTTTTGATCGTTCACCGAAAACTTGTGTGGCAAACATTGTCTGGAGATTGTCGACGACATGTCTCTCTTTAGACTCAGAGACATGTCTCCATTGTGTAAATGTTGTCAGCTTCCAAACAACTACACATGTCGCTCATGTTCATTCTCTCGTTTCTACACAACTGTTTTGTCAATAGAAATACTCATCCAATATTTGATGGCACAGAAAGTATTACGCTTTTTGTTGCAATACGTCCCCGGAGATTGTATTCTTCCACCTACATTTCCTACATCAAAAGTAATTAACTAGCTAAAAAATGCAATAATTACGTGCCAAATTATTCCATGATAGTAAAGAGTTTGAAACATAAAAAAAGCACAAGATCTTGAGTTTGCGCCACACGATTAGCCACATAGGTTTTGAGGCGATAAGAAGGTGTTTTGATCCACGCGAGGGTCACAGTAGAGTCGCACCAGCAAACAATAGAACCAAACTTGCGGGTGGGAGCTAATTGAGTAAACACAATATTTCACAAGTTGGGCCAGGAGATGAGCTGCGCATAGCTCCAGTCGGGGCAGCGTCACTCTTTTGAGAGGAGCGACGCGAGTTTTAGCCATAACTTGGCTTACGTGCACCGTGTCATTGGAGGTAGAGCGGATGTAGACTACAGCAGCATAGCCTAGTTCTGAGGCGTCAGAGAAACCGAACAGGTCCCAGTGAGTAGCAGCAGAGTAGGGGATAGCACGAGGAATTGTAATAGTGGCAACGTGCTTAAGTTCAAATAAAAAGGCGTGCTATTTTTGGTATATTTCTGGAGGAAGCGGATTATCCCAATCTATGCCAGAAATCCATACAAGTTGCATGATACTTTTTGCGAGCATTATACAAGGCGCCAAAAACCACAGGGGTCATAGACTTGAGAAATGAGACTTAACACTTTACGCTTAGTTGGGGTTTTCACAAGAAAAATTAAAATTAAACGTAAAAGTGTCAGTCAGAGGGGTCGATTTTAGGCCCAAAATAGATAAATGAGGCTCCTGAGAGGGTTGCAGAAAAACTGGGATTTCCCGATGATCTTCAGGAAGGTGTTGCAGAAGTCTCGGAGAGTTCGAGACCCACTTCCGGAGCTCAAAGCCACCGAGCCGAAGGAGTTTGATGGGTTGATCTTGAAGTTCAGCGGAGAGTTCTTCAGTCTCAGCTCCGCAGATCAGGTCGTCGACTTAGCTCTGGTGCTTGAGAATCTCAGCAGCATGGGGGTAGCGGTGACCTTCGTCTTCTGCCAATTGATGTAGCGTTTTGATGGCCAAGTAGGGTGAACAGTTCAGGCCGTATGTAACTGTCGTGAGCTTTGAACGTGGACATCAAGTCGGTGGGGTGATCACGCCATAAGATCAGTTGGAAATGTTGATCGTCAGGATGCACCTTGATTTAGCGGTACATCTGTCTGATGTCACAAGAGAACACTAAGTTCTGAAGGCGGAAGCGCAGAAGAATGTCACAAATATTATTTTGCAGTTTAGGTCCGGTCAACTGAGTGTCGTTGAGACAGAGTCCGGAACTGGTTTTGGCACTGGCGTCAAAAACGACGCGTAGTTTGGTGGTGCTACTTTGTGCCTTAAAAACACCGTGGTGTGGCAGAAAGTAGTGGAGAGTGCTTAAGTCAGGAGTAGGGCAGCCCTGCATATGGCCTACAGAGAGATAGTCATGTATGAAATCAGAATATAAATTATAATACTCCACATTAGTGGGAGCGTGGAGCTTGCGCTCGAGTGAATAGAGTCTACTTTCAGCATGAACTTTGGAACTTCCCAGATGAGTACTGGTGTCCTTGAAAGGGAGGCGGACCATATATCGACCCTCACGGTCCCTGGAGTGCGTGGTAGAAAAATTTTCATCGCACTGAGTTTCCTCTGCAGACCTTTTACTGGGAGCAGGCAGTTCCTATAGTGTCCAGAAACGCTGCAGAAGGCGTGGAGGTCCACCTCAGCAGTCGAGAGAAGAGAGACAGCCATAGTAGAGACAGACTGCGTAAGTGGTGTGCAGGGAGCCGTCCCCATCAGCACGAAACCAAAACAGGTGCCCAGGGCGTGAGGTAAATTGAGACCAAGAGAGTAGGTCTCGTGAGTAAGAATATGTAAAAATAGCGCTCCACCAATAAGCACGTCAATGCCACCAGGGAGGTGGAAGGTTAGATCAGCCAGTATAATATTTTTAACCTTATTCATGACCTCCTGAGATATATGCACTCATGGGAGGTCTACAGTGATTTGTGGCAATATGTGGAACGAGTGCGGGGCGGCAAATGGCTGGCCAGCAAGAGATTCACGCCCAGAGTTAAAAATCCGTGTGTGTGGGCAGAGGTTTGAGAAAGGCCGGCGACATTAATAGTGGCTGGACGGCGCTGGCGCTGTGTACCCAACAGTTGGGAGGCTTTCTCGCTAGTAAAATTTAGCATGATTCCTGAATCAATTAAAGCACGAAAGACATAAGCTTGTCCGTTAGAGGCGGTGAGCTTTACCCCCTAGTACCCAGAAGAAACCGTGGTACTAGGGGCGAGGTCTCGATGCAGTGTGCCATGAGCTTGTAGTGTGGTGTGTTCGGCCGGGCTAGGAGATGAGAGCGCTGTGGTCGCAGGCGGGGGGCGGACAGCAGGTGTAGGTGTTGCACTGCTCTGCGCAGGTTGGCCGCTGTCACGGCTGTTCTCCACAACGGGACGAACGCGGTCCGACGTACTAACACTGGACTGCGTTGGCCGATCAGTGAAGTGTAGCAAGGTATGATTACGACCATGGCATGTTCGACACGTGAATTTAGACTGACATTCAATTAATCTGGGCGTCCCCAAACAAGAAGAACAGCGGTTTTGCTGTTTAATAATCCCGTGCCGTTCTTGAGGTGTCTTTTGGCCGAAGCTGGGACAGCCATAAATTTTATGACCGCTCTGGTGGCAATAAAAACATGATAGGCCTTGTTTATAGGCCGAGGAGGGTGGAGAGGAAGCCGCTAACAAGCTCACGTTTTTAAGAGACGATTTGGGCTTATCAAATCTGGGTTTTGACCCAAAATAAGAACTCGAAGCGTTCTTGGTTTCCACAATATTGTCATGTAGAATACTGTCCTCAATGTGGCTGCATTCCTGGTTGAGAAACTAAATTATTTGTTCAACTGAGGGCAAAGTATGAAGCTCTTCCTTTTTTCGAAACTGTTTTAGTCGGGTGACCATCCGATTATCATTCTTGCGTAATAACAAGGCTGAGAGAAGTGGGTTGTTACTAGTGATGCCATTGTTTAATGCTTTAAGTGATTGCGTATGTTTGTGAAAAAGATTAAGGAAAGCACGGATATTCTTCACAGATGTGCTGGAGATGACAGGAAGGTCTAGTATTTGATTAAAATGTAGTGTGAGTAGACGCCTAGTATTATGGTAGCGATCCTTCAGCAGCTAATAAGCGATTGCATAATTTTGCTCAGTTATATTTAGCGACTCTATCAGAGAGAGCGGTTCGCCTGAAAGCACGCTCAAGAGATATTGAAATTTCATTACATCGCTTAAGTGCGCATTGTTGTGTACGGCTTGTTCATAAACGTTGATGAATGTACATAAGTCCAAGGCAGCTCCATCAAAAGTTTGTAATTCCAATTTCGGTAGCCGGAAGTTGACTTGAGGGGAGGCAGGCGGAATAGTTTTCGCTTTTATTAGCTTTAGCTTGTCTCTTGGTCTCAATCATAAGCACGTTAGCAGAAACGTAATCAACTAACTCGTCCACGCTTGCTAATGCGGAATAGTTAGGTGTATAGTCGGCATCTACTTTTAATTCCAACTCGTGGCACAAGTCTAATATTGCTGAAAATTCATGTCTAAGTCTCTGAGTAGATTTAGCTCTGACAAGCAACTGCTGAAGTATATTTGGATCGGAAGTCTTCTTAGTTAAATCATAGATACTTTGTATCTGAGGAAAAGAGGTGTTCTCGCTTTGCATTGGCCACTTTAAGAGACATCACCATGTTGAAAGTGTTTGTAGAAAATTAATCAATTTGAGTAAAACTTCAAAGGTGAAAAGTAAACAAAATATTGTCCTCTTGAATTGAGACAGTGATACAAATAGAAACTAAATTATTTTCCTCTGAAGTATTTTCCCCAAGAAATAAGAAGTATATAAACAATACAATACAATGAAAAACAATTTAAAAATATTGTTTAGTTTTTTGAGGTAAAAACTCAATAATAATGCAATAAGTAGAGTATGCTCGTATAGGCCTATAGTATAGTTTTGTTTTGAGAAAATAAAATAAACTGTTATTATGGCAAAACGTAAACAAGACAAGTTGTTATTAATTAATAAACAACAATTAAGGTTACTGTTGAGCTAAATTCAGCTACGATGTAGCAGAGGCTCTGGAAACAGTATGCGCACGTACTACATGTAAACTGTCAGTGGAAAAGTATGGTAGTGTTGTGACAGTAACCATAAACCATGCATACATATGCGTGAGCAATGTTCAAATAGAAATTATAATAAACAATTGTGAGCAGTAAGTGGCTTTTTTTCTTTTTAAGCTGAGACTAGAATATAGTGTTGACAAAATAAACATTTAATTTTGCAATAAGGGTGCTCGTACGTATAGAGTCCTGCTCAAGGTAAAGTGTCAATAACCAAGTTGTTTATATTTAAGTTCGCGTAATCTGCTTAGAATAATGCGTATTACAAGTAGGGCTGATAACCAACAAGTCTTGAGAAGCGGTAACCATTAAGCAGTAATCAGTTCACCTGTGCTGTGACAGTCTGAAAGCTTGTTTGTCAACAAAACAATGCAGTCGACAGAGCAGAGCACCACAGCTGATATGAGTGGAGAGGGGACCGGAAAATCGATATGCACGGACTTTGCAATCGTGAAAGAACATGAAACCACGCTTTGAAATATGCACTGTATAGAGCTTATAAGAGTTGAGATTGCACTGATATTCACCAATGGACTAAAGTTCTTATTATCCGGCTCGAAGGACCATGAAAAGAATGAATTTTGGTTATGAAAAACCGTGAAATAAGATTTTAGAGGCTCGATTAAGAAGGACCACTTCACACTAGGCAGTGAAGACGCCGAACACACTGATTTTAACAAGAGTTCACCAGGTTACACATAATGAGTTTATGAACAGTGCATATTCAAATAAAGTGCAGATAATAAACAGTTACCTTTGTTTTCATGAGGGGTAACCGTAGTCTGCTGTTGTTGAGGGCCAGGTTGTGATCAGGAAGTGTGGAAATAGTCTGCTGTCTTGTAGGCAGGCGTGAAGACGGAAGATGTCCTTCACGGATTCACTCACGCACAATACGACCGCAAACGAATAGTTCATAACACTGTGGCCAGTCCTGTAGAGCACGGTAGACGTGGGTGTCCGGGAACAGAGACGTTCTGGTAGAGATTGCCAATCCAGAGCACTGACTTTAATGTTAATGTAAATTTACAACAACTAGAGATAAACTAATATTTAAGTGAGAGAGTAACACATGGGGCATAAAGTCACCTGTTGAGTAAGTATGGTCAGCAGTGGCTAGAGTGCTATATAAGTGCCCCAGGCGGGACTGGGCGTACACTGAGCAAGCGTGCAGTCGCTTGCAAGGTGGGCAATTGATAAGTCAACCGTTGTGATTGGTTGGTGAGTGTACAGTAAACAGCTGATTCGTGAAACAATGGTTCATTGGCCTGTCACTGTACGTGAATATTTTAATCCAGTAAGGAATGTTTAATCCACTAGGCCGCAGAAAGAGATATAGAATTAATGCAGTATATACAGTTTAGTAAAATAAAGGCAAATATAGAGTATAAATTGCCCAAAAAATATATACATAATTATTGTTCAATAAATGTAGCCTTTTCATATTAGGCAATAAAAAAAGTTATTTAACGCAATAATACTTAACAGTAGGCATTTCCTTTTTTCAAAAAAGATTAAACGTTTATGCTGTTTTTACTTTAGTTGGCTGGCATGCTATAAATGTAGTGATATATCGAATTAAATAGTTTTTAAGGCCATCTTTGACTCAGAAGTGAGAATAATATATGGTGTTTATTAACCACATGATAACTGAAAGTTTTTTTGCTGCTGGTTAAATTTTGGCTCATGAGGAGTTTTTCGATACTCTCAGAATTAGCAAGGTAAATGGTATTGTTCCTCTCAGTAGACAATTACAAAACGGAGTTGACGAATTTTTTAAGATTAAGTAATATTTTTTTAGTTTTGTTTCACCCATAATTAATGGAATCATCATAACAGTTCGGAAAATGTTTCTTGAGGGAGTACTTACATTAAAGTATAATATTTTCTTATTACTTTGTACGTCTGCCATGCTACAGATTACTTATAAAAAAATCAAAAATTAAACTAGCTGTCAAGATTTTAAATTCAGTTGGGTATAGATATATGGGTTTTAAAACTGTAAATGTTAATTCAGTTAAGCATATGTATCGAATATCCACGCTAATAACAGCATTGGTTTTATGTTATATGCCCTTTATTCACAATGGTAAGGTGATAGTAAAAAGAAAAGAGAATTGTTCAATATATTTCCTGAGGGTACAAAACAAAAGTTTTCCACACGGGAATTGTAAAATAATACCTGACTTTGAAGCTTGTCGTCTCATTTAAGTTTTATCTCGCCTTCTACTTCGTTAACTTTATCATGTCACCTCAGTGAGTTACAAAAACATTTGTTGCCTCAACAAATCAAGTCATGACCAACTAGCTTAAGGCCCGTATATTGTTTATATAAATGTATATTTCAAGTAAATATACGTGCATAGTGTAAATTTTATAATTTATTTAAAATTTAGACTTTTTATTTGTAAGTAACTTATATAATGTATACGTTATAAAAATAAACCAAGTCAAAAGGGTTTCGGTTAAATCCAAACGTTAAATCCTTTCTTGTTTTCTTAACTTATCAATTGGAATGCATGGATGTATAAATTTGTCATGACGCATAAGAACTTTCGCAGTATTTACCTTTCTGAAATTTTAAACAAATTTATTTTATTCCTGTACTGCACTGTTCTTAATGTGAATATTTAGCTTTATATGTCTTTATTATTAATATATGCGGTCAAACGATGAATGATTATTGTTTTTAAATGTAATTCTCATTTAAAATTTGGTATTATTAAAATAATAGATTACATCTATTTATTGAATGAGAAAATTTTAATAAATTTCACTTTAAGATTCTTAAATTTACGTACCTGTTACAAAATAAAATGTTTCTCTAATTTGAATTTTCAGTTAGTTAAATAATTTGTTTAATAGTTCTTTTTTACGTGCATAACTTATAACATTACCGTTGAAATTTTCAATATCAAGCCCAGTTTCAATTCATCATACAATTTAAACATTATGAATAACACACAACCTCTTACTAAGTAACATGAAAGGATGGAAGACAGTAGAAACATGGTTTTTTGAACAGTCGCCTTAAATATGAGATAGTTATATATAGGATATAGGTAACCATTTTACTTACTGTATATGTTTAGGATTAAAAATGGTAATGTTGCCCAGCCAAAATTTTTTAATTAGAATTGTCGATGATTTTGGTTTTTTTTAGTCTTTATTTTATGGTTGCATCGCCACTTGTGTATAGTACAAATTCACTTACATATTATTCGTTACAGTAGCGGAAATATAGTTTAAATGAAAATGAAGACTCCTGCATCACAGTAGGATAAAAATATAAAGATGTTCTAAGCAATGAACTAACACCAACGATTGTAAAACCTGCAATGAATCATTTCCTAGCAGTTTTAAGGATAATAATTTGAAATTAGGTATAAAGTGCTGGCCTAACAATGAAATAAACAAAGAACAAGCTGTACTGTAAATAGCCTGTATTTATATCAAACTTAAGTTTTCCTTATTTCTTCCATAATGGAATAAATCTAAAAGAGAGTCGGCTTCTTGATTTACAAATTGAATGACTACTTAATACTGGGAAACTCTACTATGCAGGACTTAGTGATGACGTATTACAAGTCGGCTGGTGGTGACGTACTATACTCCCATTAACTAACAATCTCGCCGACATGATTATCACGAACAAAACTGACTGGAACATCCTCTGG
The DNA here is from genome assembly GCF_021130785.1 of Homalodisca vitripennis. Lineage (NCBI taxonomy): Eukaryota > Metazoa > Arthropoda > Insecta > Hemiptera > Cicadellidae > Homalodisca > Homalodisca vitripennis. Next base: position 21,296,122 of record NC_060212.1, read on the forward strand.
TACAGCAGGATATACGTGGTCTGATTCTTGTAGGCGGTGATAAGTCTGTAATCAGTGGATGGAATAGAGTAGGTAATTATTGTAATTTGTCCCGAGGATTAGTTATAACTTGACCTGTAAGGGAATAGATCTATAAACAGCATTATACATGTACGAATGCATTTAGATTGGGTAGATAACATAATTAATGAACATTTAATTTATTATTTCGTGACATTTGAAAGAAAATACGTCTGAAATACGACATAAACTTAAAATATCTTGTGGAATCTGGATTAATTGATATATATATATATATATATATATATATATATATATATATAATTTCAAAAACTCAATATATATATATATAAAACATTGAATCACAAAAAGTATTATAAAATTTACAGTATGTACATACATATGGGTATAGGGAGTATGTACACATATCCCACGTAGTTTGTGATAGTGAAATGAGTTCTGTAGTCCTAGACAAGTACTACTCTGTCTTTCTATAATCATTATTAACATGGATTCTTGAGCGTTTTAAATGCAGATCTACAAAGAACATCTTAAAATTGTGCAAACAATAATTATTGTTAGCTGCTTATAGATATATCAAATATCTTGTTACTTTAGTACACGAGTGAATTTTATTTGTTTTATTGCAATTATAATATTTAATAGTGTAGTTTCAAATTAATTCAAATCATAACTACAGTATATAAGATGAAGGAGATGCATTTTTCTAAGAAACAATCAATAGAATGTTCTTTTAGCTAAGATAATTAATTTCCTTTCTAAAAATAAAAATAAATCAAGGATCTTCTTTTATCTTTATAAATCCTAAAACAAAACAACAGTTAAAATATTGATACTAGGCTGGGACTATTTTAAGCTATATAGAAATTGTATTACATTTTGCTACAAAAAGTGTAAAATTTAAATTTTCAGTGCAAGATATACATACAACAGTCAGAGGATGGCTCAGCAAAGGTAATATGATCTATATAATTAAGATAAGACAGTTAATTGGATCAGTTAGAGTAATGTAGCGTTCGGTTACACAGACTATGGGTGATATTTCCTTATCCAAAACGTAATTACAATGTTAAGATTTCCTGAATAATGAATGTTTATTTGCTTATATTTATCTTACATTTCCTCTTACTTCTGTATTTACATTTTTGTTCTTTTAATCTACTTCAAACAGTATTGAACAGCAACTTTCATACAAAAAAAAAAAAATAAAACACACACACACACACTTCGTATATTAGTGAGAATTGGGGGAATTGGATACATTCAGTGGATGTGCTCTAGCAAAAGTAATTGGATGTTTCCAAACTAAAGAGTTGATATTTTTCGCACCGTATACATTTATAACAGTTCTTTTTTGTCATACCCATATATAAAGTCAATTATGACTAGTGTTTAATAATGTCAAGGTTATCCAATCACTTGTTGAATCATACAATATTATTGATATTTACACCTATAGTAATACACGTTTTAATTTATTACAGCAGTTATTAACGTTTCTACAAAATATTAACTTATGCATTTGCAGAATAATCTTATCTTATTGTGTCTGATCCAAGCAAATATTCCTTTTGTATAATTATTTTACTGATATTAAGATTTTAAATATTATTGGCAAATACTCAGCAACATCTATGAGGTTCAACACTTTTGAAATTTTCTTTCCAAAAATGTATCCTAATGCAAATTTGTAAGCTTGTAGATAATTTTGTTGTCTATATATCGTGTTTATACACAGACAGACAAATAGTGACTCACACAGAAGATGCATTAAGTCTACGTCCCAGTATGATAGGTTTTGGTAACGCTCAGCAATTAGTAAGGATTCAGTTATGCTCGCTAAACTCAGAGCGTCAATATTGCAATATTTTACGTATGGCAAATATTAAATTCCATTATAAGGATTCAGTATGAATTTCAGTAAATAACTTTTCATCAATACATAATTTAAACTTCTTATAGGTGGAACTTGAGTTCTTCTTGGAAGTGGTTTTCCCCATTTATCCATCCGTAATGTCGATCTTGGAGTCTCAACTCCAACACCACTCGGAAGACAACTTTAGAACACTAAAATATTGGTTTTTGTTTAAGAAAACCAAAATTTTTTACCAATATTTGTTGTGAAAATGTTATACGCGCAAGGTATTTACTATGATTTCTTTAAATAAATGTTATATTTGTTTTCTTCAATATTTTAGTTATTAAAATAATGTGATTTTAATTTGTATTATGCTGTTTTTTAGTTTTATATAAAAATGCGTTGATTATGCTGAGTGAACAATGCATTTAAAATCTGGAGGTACCTAATTTAGGCTGAAGAGTCAGTGTTTTAGGACTCATAGTATTATTTTTATTTAAACTATATCCTCTGGTCGTAATGAATATCCTCATAGTAAATACATCATCTTAAGAAAGAGCCCATTCCTATAAATTTGATACATATAAATACTGCTTTCGAGGAAGGCATTACAATGCATTATTATACAGTATTTCAGCTTTAAATGTTCATACAATCAGGAAATGATTATGTTTATATTTTTAAGTTTAATTAAAAAATACACTTTTAATTCTTCACTTTTTCTTTACCTAAACATAATTACAAAATTCAGTATTATTTGTATTGTTTTAAGTGAATAACATGTTTATGTTATAACATTATTTATGCAATTATATATGCGGTAATATGTTTTATTTCGTTTTGATATAGTTAGACTCTTTGTCGTTATTCCCACGACATTAGCATTTTATCAAAATAAACGTTAATTCACTAGGTATAAACGTTAGCTCATGTGAACGGAATAGATTTACGTGAGACAACGTATCGGTTTGTGTAATTAAGTACAACCTAACTGAAAGTGAAATCTAATTAACTCGACATGTTCACATGTTAATTATATCAGTGAGATTGATGGCTCTTGTTCTGACAACCTCTTGCGGATTGGAGGGAGGTGATACGTCAGTTGCTATCGAGGGTTTTAATTACCTTCTGGACAGATCAATATTACAGTATTATATAATATTGTCTTATTAATCTACGCAATACATTTGATTGTGTGTGTTACCCGCAACTTCCAACGTTTTCTATTAAAAAACAGGAACATCATGTGCATAATTCTTTTACATGACATTCTGAAGATTCTTGAGATAAGTGATAGTCACTGTACGATATCCTATATCGTGATCCGGTTAAGATGTAAGTTTACAGAGCAGTGATTTAAGGCTGTGAAATCTGAAGTTTGAAACATATTTTATTAGTACCTGTAAAAAAATTCTAATTTTTCTACATTATTCCGTGATTATATATTAAATACAGTTATTTCATGACAATTGAACTATTTTAGACAATTATTGTAGATCAATATATTGATTTCGAAGTGCTTCATTTTTCAGTTAGTGAACTTATGATTTTTAGTTTAGTGAAACAGAATAGATATATTTTTTGTAAATATTATTACAGTGATCACGGCTAAAAGCTTTAGGCTTTAAGAGAGTTGGCGAATGGTTATTACTTTTGGATATGTGCGTGTACACTTCTAATTCACATGATATATTATTGACGTCATTGTTCAGTTGCCTTGTTTGTTCATTGTTCAGTTAATGCTGTTATGATTGAAACAGAATAGATATATTTTGGGTAAATATTATTACAGTGATCACGTTAACACTTCCAGTTAACCTGGAAAAAAAGGGTTATTTATTAACAAAACTTATTCTTAAACTTTCTCTCTGGTTTTAAGACTATAATTGGATAAAATTTTTAAATTGCAATTAAATAATTTTAAGTTATGGTGGTTTTTTCACTATAAAATGATTACATAGAACTGTTGATTAAATGTAACAAGGTATTTTAATAAACAATATTTGTCTGCTCTAATGTATCTTTAGGGAGCAAGATTGTATTTTTTGCCATACCTGAGAATAGTGGAGCGTAGCCCAAGAGGGACTTTCATAGTAAGAATATGCTTATTTTCATACCAGGGACCCTAAGAATGTACTTGTAACATTTTAGTACAATCAGTTTAATAGTCAACGCATAAAAGCAAAACCCATAAACAAAAGCCAGCATTTGTATTATTATTAGGATATATACAATAACCTAATTAAGAGGGTGCTATCGATTTTAAATTTGGAAACTATTTGTTTGTTAAATCGATAACAATTTAATACAATATATCCTTTTTGTATACAGAACAAAGAGAGGCACAACCCAACTGAGAACAAATGTTTGTCTCTCCAAAGAATTGAAAAGATGAAATATTTTCATCGGTTTCAAAGAAAAACTGTTTTTCAGAAATAAACATGTTTTTAGATATACACATGGTTTATAGAATCAGAGAGTGGCATATTTCTTATCTGTTTTTTTAAACATATACTTGCTAAAAGTTAAATTTCTTTAAGTCACACATGAGTAAAAATCTATTACACTTCCTGTGATTACAACAAAAAGGCAAAACTTTTTTAATCATCACCTACTGTATTTTTATTTTGGCTTGATTACAAAAGTACCGAAGTTTCCTACAGTAAATGGGTACAAATCAATGTTTGTACTTTTTTCTATTCGTAGAAGTTGTATTAAGGGTTGAAATTTTACATAAAAAATCAGCCCTAATTAATAGCACTACACTAAATGGAGTATACAAATCTGGAACGTGTAGCGGATAATTTATACTTAATATAATATTTGTTATGTGGAAATTATAGCAAACCAATTATGCTGTACATGATATTATTAATCATACCTAAAAGAGTAAATCAATTAAGTACTAAAAATCCTATTAAACAATAATTATTGCAAAAACATTGCAAAAGGAAAAGTTGACATATTTGTTGCTTTCAGTAAATACAGTAAAATGTGTTCTAGTGTGAGAAGACTTTTCTCTGTTTTGTGCTTTGAGAACGACGTCACGCAAAGATATATGGGGAAAACCTTTCTCCAGATGAACACAAGTTCCGCCAATACGAGCTGGAAATGATGAATGGATGAGCAGTTACTCACTGGAAGTTGTATTGTCTTCTTACAGTGGAAACTGTCATTGGTTTGTGACATGTACACAGCACGAACTGAAAATTCTGAGTGAGCTCTGCTTTACCAATGCTTTAGTAATTGGCTGAGCGTTAGCAAAGCCTATAATTAATGGAGGGTACGGTTTTAAACTTTAAAATTTCAAATCATAAGTTTATTTAGACCATTAATTTGCTTGTGTTGTATCCTGAATATGCTATACTAACCATATAAAACTACATATATTATGTAATAGTTTATGACTGTTGTTAAAATTCCCCATTAAAAAAATAAATATTGGACAAAAACTTCATAAAGAACACATGCCCATAGTACATACACTTTAATTCTCGTTTAGCTTTGGAAAAGATACAATGGGTTTTATACTCGTTCGAAAACAGGAAAGGCAAGGACCAACGACACACATCCGTAACCAAACCAATTCGTAGCGAATCAATAATTGACAGATTGTTCCACTTTTGTACCACATATATCTACTCCTAATAACTTCAATGGATGCTAAAATTGAAGCAACATATTTGATGTGATCATAGTAGTTAAAGAGTTCTATTTTGCTATTTTATTTGTCCAATTTGCATATTTTCCATTTTTGCAAAAGATTTTATTTAGTTTCGGTTTAAGTAAACTACCTTAAAAGATATTTTTTATTTGCCCAGGCATAGGAAGCTAAGATGCTTGAGAAGCAGTTGATTGATAATAAGTAGGACAGTAAACAAATGGATTCACTAGTACTTGCCAAGTTCGCCTCTTAATAGCCTGGGCCTAGTCTTATAAGAGTTATATATTAAAAGTTGTGTGCTTTTTACAACTTTAAAAATATTTTTTAAATCAATAAGTATACAAGTATCATTGACTACGGAAATAAATAACAGCATCGAAGTGGCATAATTTATTTTTATATGATTACATATTAAAATATTTTGAGTCTGTGGCGATATTAAGATCCAGTGATGTAACTGTATTCTACGTAAATAGAATAGTTATGTATATATTAATGATAAATAATGACTTTTTTGACATGCAATACAGTATAGTATGCCATCTAATTATTTAGTTATTTGTTTCAATTTTGTGAATTCCCCTAAAGTAATTACACTTACCATGTAATAAGTAGTGTAATAGCAGATGATTGTTAATAGACATGATTCGATCTCCATCCCACTAATTTAGGTAGGGGATGAAACAGGAGCGCAATAAAAGATTTTAAAATATAAATAATATATTTTTCAAATTATATTTGTATTTATCAATAAATGGCTTTAAAATGGCCATAAATCACATCATAATAACAGTTATACTACCATCTCACACATAGATTAAGATCAGGTACATTGGAATTCAATCAGTTCGCCCCTATGATTTAATAAATTTTCGTTGACAACCGGATCAATAAAATATATACATGTGTATGTCTTTGCATATGTCTGCTACAAACGACTTACCATCCCATCATTGGGATTAATAATATTTAATAACTACTGGCTATAGGTTATTATTTATTAGTCATTAACTATTATTATTTATTAAAATGTTTTTATATTAATGTACGCACTCTACCTCATCTACGTTTAAAAGCATAAGATTTACATTAACTGTTCATATACTTTTTTAAATTTTTAGCCAATTAACGTATCCAGTGGTTTATTACTTTATAAAACATTTCCTTTTTGCAATAATAACATTATTATGAAATTCAGTCCTACTTTAGTACTTAATAATGAGGATGATTTTCATAATACCACTGTTGTAATATATAAATATAATCTAAAATACTTACCTTGATTTATATTTATAGTTGAGCATGATACGTTAAAAAAGATAATATATATATTTACATGTATGTTTTTTAATTATTTTATGTGTTCCGTTATGTTGTTTTGACCTGAAGAAGCGTAATGCGAAATATACTTAAATAATATTAATATGTTGGCCTTTAAAAAAGATTGAAAAATCTATTTTGTACTACAGTTTTGAAACCATTGGAGATAGAGACAAACTTTAAATGCAGAAAATGTTTATTTTTTTAAAGACTTTTCTAATTATGTACTACACAACCTAGGTTGCTATTTGATTTCTTTTAGATTGGGGTTTAAGTATTTCAAAATTCTGTGTATTTTTAAAATTTGTAAATTTTGGGGTAGGGTGGCAATTGATGATATTTTTCGATAATCCATCTCATCATTAGTTTTCAATAAAAATATCGTCTCTCTACATTTGTGACGGTAGTTGCAATAAATTTACCCACAAACCCCTGATTTTTTTACGTTTTGATGTACCCTGTACATAAGCGGCAAGATAGGTTGAAAATGTTTGCATCAAAATAATCAGTGAAGAAATACCTTTAAAATGAGGTATAACTCAACATACCTTTACATTTGAAAATTTTCCAAAAAACAACCCCTACCCCCCCAAAAACTACCCTTTTGGGGAGTTTTAGAGATTTAAAAATAATTTCTCCAAATTCTTTGGGGTGGAAATAGGGGGGTTTAAGTTGTTACGAATAATCTACCTCGTTTGGTTTGGCCGCTATACGTACTGTACGGGTGGTTTGCCTCACCCTGTATATATAGATCATATATATAGATCATCTGCTCTGATAACAATATATAACTAAAATTTTTACTGTACAAACTGATATTTTTTTAAAGTATATAAACAGAGTGACCTAACTACATCGAATTATCTTATTATATTTAATCAATTACACAATAATAACAGTATTATATTTAAAGTATTTTTTTATCACACGTCTTTACTACCATTCTTTACTATCCAAAGGCATACAGTCTTGCTTCAAAGCATAGTTACTTTGACGAAAAAAATATTTCATTTCAAGATACATTTAAAATTAACCAAAATTATAATTTTTTTGAGAATGAAAATAATTTTGAAATATTCCCACAAGAATTTTTTATGTATTTTGTGAAAACACAATACAAAGAATGCTTGAAAATAGAAACATCATTAATCCTAAATAGAGGTTTATATAAACCTCTGGTTTATGTAACAAAAATATGATTTTGTAATAAAAACAGCATTGAATTAAACCAGTTAGATAGTTAACTGTATAGTACCACCGTACTAATAATCGTCGTAACAAAAGTATGCACTATATATATATTTTTTTTTCTTTTTATTGATAATCTTAAAAGAATTAAATTTTATACTTAAATTGAATTTACAAATGGAAATGTTTTACACCTTTTTCAACTGTCATATTCGCTGGTGATTTTATAAAACATCTAAATAAAGATATGGAATTCAAGAAATTCAAGAGATAATCCGATTGCTGTAAGACTATAATCTATATAGTTACGCTGCTGTTAGTTGGGCAGTCTAGCCGGAAAGTCTGGAAAAGACATAACAGTGAGACGGGTGTAATGTGCTGGCTTAACGCCAGACAAATTACATTACAAATTGTGACCAATTTTGTAGAGCCTCCTACTTTACTGAAGTTGCTCTTTGTTAAATAACATTTAAGTGGCGCTTAGCAAAATATAAAAATGCCAAATTGTATTTAAAAATTATGTTCGTTGCTAGCTGTTACCCGCGGCTCCGCACAAAATGTTTCAAATCTAAGTGAATTGTTTGCTTATTTACTACTTCTGACATAATATTATTGTGCCTTGCATTATTTTCAAACGTAAGTAGGCACATATGAAGTACAAAAACTGTTATTTGAGTGTTTATGGTTAAGACGATCAGATTTTAACGGACAATCTGACTCTCTTCTAAGATTTTGCGAATAAGGACCACAGCTGAGTATGCTTTGCTACCCTGATGAAGACCATTACATAGGTCTCAGAAACCCACTTCGGTGAATAAACGATTACTTCAAGTCCTTGTAATCTTCAGTGGACAGATTGTGACGAAGTTTGGCGTGTACATTACTTAGATACGAGAATAATACTTAGGCAAATTTTGTATATGAAATACCACCCGTAAATACTCTTGATTGAAAGTTTATTACCCTTTACTTACAGACCAACAAGAAAAACACATTTCCATTATAGATATCAGCTCTCGATGTGATACACTAGTAATGCCAGTTAATATCATCTAGCATCTAATATTTAATCGTAGCAATGAAGTATTGAAACCGATTTGTTTCCTCTGGTTTTACTTAAAGAACAAAATTAAGAACGTTTGCAAGGAAAAGGTTTCCTTTGGCATCGTGGAACGGGATACTTACAGTAACCGAAGGTACTGAATACGGAGGCCCAGGCACCAACATGATTCAACGACCCGCTCACTCCGTGAATGTTAGGAAACAAACGAGCGCAGTGAACCCCGTGACTTTAAATATATGGAACCAAAAGTATAATATCTAGAATACATCAATGAAATAAGATGATATAGAAAACAGAGATTGGAAAGGGAGAGCATATACTGTACTGTGTAGATTTTACAGATATCCATTCCATGTAAAAACAAATACTGAATGTTCAAATAAAATCGGCGATCTTGCTAGCCTACAATGTGGGCATACATTTACATTCGGAGGATTAAACTAATCGTAAATATTGTTATTAGATCAGGAAATTCATATGTTTTTATGTATGCCTGTAATGGTTGGTTTATAAGTTAATAATTAATAAATAATAATTTATTTATTATTATTCCAGGTGAACCTTTTAATTATATATTATAAGGTACACCTGGATTTTATAATATTTTTTTCATTTGAAGTAAAATATATGCTGAAATTAACTTATTTATGAAAGTATAAGTCTTATAGACCAACATATGTATGTATAATGTAATAATAATTATAATAATACAGAAAAAACACAACATTTATTTGTTATAATCAAAATAGAATAAAGATAAAAGGATTAACTATATTAGCAAAACAATCAATCTTTTTAAGAAAAAGAATAACGAAACCAAATGGGTTGTAACATTTATGATCAACATTCAATTGGGCATAAATGAGAGATAATTATGTGCACATACGATTTTACTTGACCAAAATCATTTCGTAAATCAACTGCCTTAAACTAATTTGAAACATTCAAAACAAAATTTATTATCTAATTTAAAATTAATTTAATATTAAATCAAACTTTAAAAAAATTTGAGATAATTTTAAAATCTAGGTAACCAAAGATCTGAAAATAAGATGAATAACTGCTGCTCATCGTTAAAACTGTAGTCTTTTTTAGAAGAAAACATCAAATGGAAAAATTGTTTTTGATTCTCAATTATGAACTTAACTTGGACCGAAAAATATATCTGTTATATATATATATATATATATATATATATATATATATATATATATAACTAATTTGGTTTCTAATATATCGTAGGACGTGGTTTCACAAAGAAATTCAGGACATTTTATATAAAATAACTGCACATAGGATTAAACGGGTTCAAATGTTTCCAGCGATATTTGGATATACAAATTAAATACAAAGAATGCAGAGAATCCCGATTTATTTCTATTTGTTTTTTTCACAAATTTATTTTACTATCTGAATTCAGGGCACCGAATCAATATTTCCAAAGAGGATAAGGAGGTACAAATATGTTTCTATCGCCATGAAGTAAAGTCTTCCTCTATCAATTTAAATGTATATTACTATAAAATCCATATTTATTGGCTGAAAATTACGTGTGAAGTTGAGGGAAAATGTGTCGTGCATAGAGGAGTAAAATAAAACATTAAGCGCTCTTCTAAAAGTAAGGATAAGTTGACTTATGATTTCCAGTGTGTAAACTAGAACGTATATTTTTGAAACAAAATTTTCCTCCGTGTTGTACTCTGAGAGCGACATCCCGGAAAGATATATGAGGAAAACCACTCTCCAGATGAACTCAAGTTCCACCAATACGAGCTGGAAATGATGTATGGAAGAGAAGTAACTCACTGAAAGTTGTATTGTTTTCTTACAATGGATTGTCGTTTGTGCAATATATATTTGTATCCACAATGTTGTCATGTTATAAAATACGAACTAGATACTCTGGGATAACCCATATCAACTGATTGGCTGAGCGGTAATGACGAGTATAGTTGAAAATATTGAATAATAATTCATGTGCTGGATATAAAGTAGATATGTGTCATTTTTACCTATGAGCGTAATCAACGGAATTCATATCAATTTTGGAAAGGCAAAGACCAAAAACTCCTCAAGACCAGTACTAAACAACTCAAGTCTAAGACAATAAGATGATTGCCCAACTAATTAACTTATTGTACCGCCATATTTCAACGGTTTATAATTTTAGTGTAGCTAATATTCAAGCTATATATTACTTCAATTAAATGAAATTTTTAGGAAAGAAATATTGGGATTTAATTTTAATTATATTTTGAGAAGTTATGATAAAAACGAATATGTAATCCTAAAACTAATAACTTGTTTATTAACTTAATTACCTTAGTAACTTTAAATTATTAGGAAGGCGGTTCACTGCCTTGAATTCATCAGAATGTGTCTTGTACTGCAGTTACGTCAGATCTGAGAAGGCTATTGTTCTCAAGTTGGATACGGCTGGGCCAATGAGAGAACGCCGCGGATGTCCATCAGAAGGGGGGGAAGGGGAACTATAAAAAATCGCCAGCTCATAATATTCGCCCTTCTTTTGGTTATTATCGTGAATTAATTTGATTACAGTGCACCGTGTTTTTAAATTTTTTTCCGCGAGGGATTTTGAGGTAAGCACCAAATTTATTTTACGCTATATTGAAAAAGTCTTCCAGATCTGATATTACATTAATTTTGTTGTCTTTTTTATAGGAAAAATTAAATTTATGGGAACTACAGAGCAATCTGCATAACGGATTCACGATGAACAATAAAGCACAATAGAATCAAACAACTTACATTTGGTTCATACTTGCAAGAAAAGTGAATTAAAATTGAACTTTGTTAATAAAATTTGATTGGAGTTTTGGAAATTTAGTAATTTATTAATATTTAATTTGAATTGTTTTCATTGTGAATAATTATTAATTGGAAATTAATAATTGAACTTTAATACTTGTTTAAGAGAGTTGTATCTGAATTGAAAAGACTTGAAAGTTAAGGTACAAGTAGTGAAAAGAGAAATTTGATTTTTATTTTTGAATTTTTAGTGAACTTAGAAGTGAACATTTTTATTTTATTTATTTCCAAGTAGTATTTGATTTTAGTTTGAAGACTTTATTATTTTATGTCAGAAGAGAGCTCTGATTTTTAGTTTGATATATTTGACTGAAATGTATATTTCTTTCCAAAGGACCTTTTTAATACTAATAACCGGTTTGTCAATTCTTTGTGGAAAAAACGAGTGATGAAAATTCTGAAACATTGAACTTTTTAATTTGCTACTTTAAAATAAATCCATTATTTTTATTTAGAACTGTGATTTTTAATTAAGACAAACCAGATAATATTTAACAGTTTAAAAATCTAGTAATAAATTTTACTGAATATTCACTCGGAGCTTACTAATCTAAAGATATTTTATGTCGTCTTGGATGTCTGAATATTAATATCTACAATCCAAGTCGTTATAAAGCTACATTAAATTTAGACGTCAAACCATGAAGATGTGTAATAAAAAGAATTATCTATTGACAGTAACCCAATCAATCTCTATATTTTCATACCCAGCGCACATATGTACTGATTGCAAATTTAATGTAATTATAGGCAATAGGTTTGTTTTGTGTTTTTACTGCAATTAATTATCCTCGGAAATTATGCTCTGAAGAGGCAATATGCATATCAAATTATTAGTAGTTGTTCGCTGCTGTTATGTTGGCCGTGTCGCGACCGCGTCGTAGGACAGGCAGGGGTTAGAAGCGGTCATCTGTTTACTGGTTTAGTCGAGGTTTTTGTAGTGTTTGTTTCCATGTTAAGACCTGCTCGGTGTGTATAGCACATCAGGGTGGCAGTATGAGATATGAGGACAATTTCCATTAGAGGACTACCTATCTTGACTGTGCTAAAAGTTAACCAAGTAGGCAAATGCTGAAGAATATTACTGAGTTTTATATTGCGTCTCACTTGGGATATTTGGAGGTGCCCCAATATTTTTGTTATTTAGTTTTAAAATGTTGTAGTTTGTCTTTTTATAAGATCTACTCTAAATTGCGTAATATTGGTCGTGGTTTGTTGTTTTGTTCGAAAGTACAAAGAAATTTGTTACCTAATAATTTCAAATATAAAAAAGAATAATCAATATACATTGAAGACGAAACGTAAATTTAAGCGCTCTATTAAGTTTGGGAAAAGCAGAAATTTATTAGAATCCATGTGAATTGAGTGAAAGGTAATTTTATTTTATACATTTCTATTACTCTGATTATTAAAATATTTATATTAAAAAATGTTAAATGTTTTATTGTGATTCATAAACTCATTTTTTGACAAGAGAACTTCTTTTATTTTAATTTATTAGCAAATGATAATATCCACGAATCCTCAAATATAACTTTTATATCCGAGGTTTTTGGTATACATGTATTCCAATTACTACAAAATTCATTCAAAACATCGTTATTCATAAAAACCAGATATTGCAAATATAACAATTCTGATGTCGGTTGTATTAAATGCTAAGCTTAAGAAAAAATGTTTGTTTGGCTCGGACACAGGAAGTTAAGATGCTTGCGCAGCTGTGCGAGGCAAGTAAGTAGGGTAGTAAACAAATGGATTCAGAGGTACTTGCCAAAGTTTGCATCGTAATAGCCTCGGCACAGCCTTTCCAGGGACGCATTAATGTTGGGAATTTTAACAATTGGATAAAATATCTTCCTAAACAATTAATAATGCACATATTATTGTCAATATAAATAAGTATCAATGTTGATATTACCACATTTAATTTTTATATACTACACATTAACTTCTTATGGATCCGTGATGATATTGTGGTACAGTCGTCATATGTTTACTATAAAACAGCGTATATAAACAAGAATGAATTGTTATTAAAACTATGCAATTTACTATACATGAAATAGTTTTATATTGTGTCACCTGTAAATGATTAGCTTTGTTTAACTTAATTATGCAATTATGTAATGTTATTACTTACTCCACAATATAGGGTCATCTTTATGTTAGAATAATTAATAGTGAACTAAAACACTTTTTGAAAATTAATTTTAATTTAATTTCATTAAAACATTAAAATTATTTTTCAAAAAAGTTTTAGTTCACTATTAATTATTTTAATTTTGTAAATATCTGTGTGCATATTGTGTAATAAATACAGAAGTATAATACGTTATATTGTAAGAACAGAAAGCCAATTGGTACTGTCTAAAGGCACAATCTGATCTTTCTTGAAAGTAGTAAAGGAACTCGATATTCTACCACGCTAATTTAAATATATGTAAACAATACTCATTGTTTAATATAATTTTTAAAATATTTAAAAATATTATTTTACCCTAATTATACCCTTCTATTTAGGCCCCTACCAAAAATTTGCAAAGTATTGTATCGATTTCTTGATTTGGGAAGTTGTCTAGAGATCTAAAAAGATCCACGCTGTGTAGTACTTATACAATAAAATGTACTCTCGGCTCCTGAAATTTTATGCGTATGTGCCTTACTTTGTAGTTTTTCAGAAAGCAAATCACTAAATAACAGTATTGTGTAGTGTAAGTCTTCATACAGCTATGTAACCAGATGTACCACGACTCATAGTGAAATCCAATTAACCGTCTAGATTTATCGTTAATTATATTGATTGGGTGCATTAGTTACTCAAGTCTCTTACCACAATACAGCTATATCATCATGTAACCACATATTGCGTTATAGCTGTTCAATAAAGAATATTAAGAGGATGCTCTCTGACGTAGGCTAACGTAGAGTATACATTTTTTATTATTCTGATATAGTTACAAAAAATATTAAAATTTAGTGTTAGAACAATTAGAATTCAAGGTTCACACGAAAACTCTACCATAAAGTTATAGTATACATTTCTTTATTTCATATTACTTATTTTTTATACTTTTGTGCAGTTCCTTGAGTAAATTTATATGTCATGTAAATAATTTGCGCTTTATAGAATAAAATGATTTTGCAAAAAAAATCAAATTTCAAATTTTTTTTAATTTTTAAAATTATGTTTTTTGTTTATTTTTAGTTAATACATGCTTGAGCAGTGGAATTTTATTACTTTATCATCAAATATGTGCTTGGAATTATATTTACGACCAATAAATATTCAAGTAGAGCCTTATTAATACGAAAATTAAAAAAAATCACACCTCACCCAAGTAAATGTAATTTTTACAGCCACTCATATTAGAGAAAGTTATAAATACGAAGACATTAATTCGCATTTTTATGGACAGAATGTAAGTATGATCATTTTCTTTACATCCTCACTTGTATTGATATACAAATACCCTGACTTCATCACGAGCGAATGAAAATAAGAATAAAACTTAACGTAATAACGTATCTTGAGAAGCAAATAGTGCAATAAATTGAGAAGTCCGTTGAGGATGTTTAAATAAATAGCTCAAAAGCATTTTTAAGTATCCTTTATTCCTGGAAATAATCAACATCTACTATCATAATAACACATATCTAACGTTAACTAGAATACATCTAGGAATCGTCTACATCAAAAAATTGACTGAATGAAGTTCTAACTAATATTTAACGGAATAAATATCTTTGGTTATCTCATAAATATATTATTGTAAAATTTAAGGGAATTCCTAATCCACGTAGTGCCTAAGTGATATTGCTACCAGAAATATATATATTAGGACTGTATATTTTAAAATTTGTTAATAATTATCCATTATACCCTCTCGATTACAGACAATTAGCAGTAAATTGTGCCTCGTAATGGAGAGGAAAAAAACGTGTAACGTCTTCCTTAGGGCGATAGCCTCCCTTTCTCATTTACCTTGCTAATTTAGGGTGAAATGTAATTAGTTTTATTCATGTAGAAATTGAACTGATGTATATATGTATAATACAAACAATTATAACATTTACCCCAAAATTATTAGTTTTTTTTCCAACAGAAAATGTAGTACAGAAATAATACAATTTGTTTGATCTTAATTTGTTAAAACGAGTTCACTAATTATTATTTTTCTGCCACATAAGTACATAAAACATAATAAGAGTAGTTGTGCAAATTGTATTTTATTTTAATAAGACACTAGAAATTCACCAAAAGCGTCGCGTAACAGCCTTCACTAAAGTTGCATTTAAGATATTCAGTGTATAGTTCTATCTATATTCAGACAACATTTGTAAATTATGCCACATGTAAACCTGCCATATGATTGTACTTGGTTTGATTAAAAATTAGTTTATTCTGAGATCTTTTTCTTTACGTTAAAGCGATCAATAAATACAGTTTTATTGCAGATATTGTTAAACTGAGCGCATGATTCGACAAAACAAACTTGTTAATGAATATTAGTGTAAATTTGTTTTGTTACCAGTAAATACTGGTGCCATATTTGATTCTATTTAAATCCCCATAATACTATTAATATTAAAAGGGGGTTAAGGTTTACATAATTATGGTGGTTTTTAACATGTAAACCTTCATTATATAATTTAATTTCCATTCATATCAGGTGACCCGAGATCGGTGAGACAGACAAGTAATTACAAGGAGGGCAGAGCTACCTGGACACAAGATTTAATCAAGGGGCAGTGGTAATCAGAGGGTAGGGTCTGACGTCACACCTCTAGTGTCCACGAAGGAAGCTGCTGTTGCTTTGAAATGGACCTGTATTATAATCCAATATAGTAATTAGTTACAAGCTATGTATTACTAGTAGTCTTAGGGTTATCTCCTACTTGTGTAACCCCAAGTAATCTCCAGGCACCTCTTGGTGGACTTAAAGATGAAAATAGGACAATTTAACAAGGATTACAGTCTTCCTCTTAGTGACAGACTTTTCATAAAGATAAGCGTTTAGGGTTTTGATGGACAGTTACAGTTAAGTTATAGTCGATACCACATGAAGATAAACAGCGGCTGACCCATCAGTATTTATTTCATAATCGTTTGCTCCTTACATCTTTCATTCTACTTTCGTGTATAGATTAATGCTTAATCCCTGCTATTTTCTTCTAGTTTTTCCCCCCCCCCCACCCCCCCCCCCCCCCACCCCCCCCCCCCCCCACCCCCCCCCCCCCCCACCCCCCCCCCCCCCCACCCCCCCCCCCCCCCACCCCCCCATTTCATGAAGATAACTTCGGCACTTTTTGCAGCTCTCTTTATATATGAAAATTGTTAAACTCTCTCCCTTTACCCACTTATTCCGTATTTTTTATGTAACTGAAGAAATTTCGCGGTGTGGTCCATGAGTTGCGACTCTTAATTACATCTCGTTATGGTTTTATCGTCTAATATTCTTTCCTGTACAGCTTGGATCACTACGAGTCAAATTCGTACAGCTCTCGGACATTTTAATCATCAGATTTCATTTTATTTGCTGAATACTTACAGAACACTACAGATAAAACTGTTAAAACGATTATTCATACACCAGCTAAAGATGTGCAATATACTTATATCATGCACTATAACAGTGAAACTCAACCTAACCAAAGTTCTGTGCAAGCAAGAACTATCAATGTCTGGAATATATTTGCGAGCAAGTCTGATACAATTACAAGTTCTCGCACAGTATAGACCTTCATCTACAACTCACATCTTTCTTATACTGTTATGTTAATATGTTTCTCAATGAAACACTTCAAACACGTTAAGAAATTATTAATTCTCTGTTTAAAGTTAGTTATTGACGATGGGTGAATAGAATTATATCAAAACGTATAACACTATCTTTATACGCACTATGTTTATACACCTTTTTTATACGCAAAAGAGTATACTAAAGGCAGAGTGGAGGAAACATGTGCGTTATCCAAACCTGAGTCTCTCTTTCAGGATTCCTCCCTACTTTCACTAAGACAGTTATATATACAAAATTTACTAATTAACATCTACAAAAATGCTAATACAATATTACCAGAAATTTTGCACTCTTACCAAACAAGATATTCAGAACATGTTGGTTATTCATGTAATTGGATTAGATAAATCCTTTTCAAAAACTAATTCTTACTATATTTCACATATTCTATTTAGGACACATATGTAACAAATTGCATAATTTAAATTTATTTGAATCAGGTAGTATTACAAAAAATTTAAATATAATGTCACAGAACTGTTGTTACAAAATTGGGAGTCCAAGGATCCGAGACTTTCATTCACTCAGACTGGGGACCAAACCTGACCCCTTGACCCCTCCTCATCCCCCGGCGCTCGTCATATCACGGTCTTGTGTATGTGGTCTTAATTCTACCGATGGTTTTGTCTAATACGACAATATTGTCTCTTATCTCCTTCATCACACAACTAAATTTCTACATTTTATGCCTTAAAAACACACCGACACGTAACAGTAACACTCTTTTCGACATCTAGATAACATACACTTTTTTAGTACGACTCTAGCCTACGCACAGGCTGCTTTGCCCATGTCGGCTAATTTCCATTTTTAGAATATATGTTAATATGTAATAAATAGTTTACTTAAATTATATAAATAATATTTATCCAACTATTTTACTTCAAATTAAATTGTTTTTATTTTATCGCCACTTAGTAAGTACAGTAAAAGGGTAATTTACTATTTATCAAATGTAAATAAATCTAATATCTTGGTGTATTTTTTTGGAAATAAAAAAATGTTTCTATTTCTATTTCCATTTTCTATGCTTCAAGGGAACGAAAGATACCCTCCTCTTCAGGTCTAAGAAACCCCTAAATGTTTAAACACGCACAAACATATTTAAGAATAAAAAAGTGCATCACTTATAAATGATATTGAAGCATTAGGTCATATCTAGTTGAAGTTCAGACTGGAAAAAATGAACCGAAACAATGTCACTGCATAGAAGCAAGAGCACAAAAAACATGCACTATCGAAGGTGGAATTTGTGACTGGTTTATTTCCAATTTAAATGCTGCAAATTTATTTATTTATGGTTGTATGAGGGAAATTGCACTTCGTCCTGTATCAAACTGAATTTCCTCATAGCTTAAATTACATACAGTGTATAGGAGTACGCCGTTAAATAATGAGGTGATTGTAAATTGAATTACAGCAGCCTATCAAAACTAAAGAGCCTTATCACCATGGGATTGGGCAACATTAATCTAAAATAGTATCTCACACTAAAATAATCCGATGGTGTCTGTTAAATTTCAATCCCTCAATTAAACCCCATGCCCCACATAAAATACATTATTTCTTCTAAAGGATTTAATAGAAACACATAGCTGTAAACAATTTGGGACATATCGGCCAACTGTTGTCACTTTCATTTTACTTTAAAATCTGCTTCGTGTCACGATAAACTAATGTCTTGATAAGGTTAGTTTTATGCTTTGGAAACTTGTGTACTTTTTTATTCTTCAAAACTTCATTACACGTATCTATCTTCAAAGGAACTATAGCCCTTTTATACGTATCTTCTATACAAAGATCAATACGTTACAAGAAATGTGTCAATATTCAGTTTGTTTAAAAATCTATTGATACAGATACGTTGTAATTTCCATAATGGTTACCCATAAAAACAACGTAAAATGCCAACAAATACCTGTAATGCTCAGCCAAAAAACACATGGAATGAAATCCACTGTAATCAAACTCGACAATTTTCAATATAGAGATAAAGTTTCGTGCAAACGTTAAACTCCATAGGTTACTTAATTCTGGACATTGTGCGGATATACAAGCAGAAGGATAGAAAATAAGCTTTCCAACTCCTACAGTGACAGGATTAACTATTGGTAAGCTACATAATGGTGATATTATATTTCAATCCAAAAGATGAATATTAATAGTTTTTATTTTAAAATCAAAAAGAATAATTAATGTAACTCTTTAACGTATAGGAACGAACTACTCCTGAAAATCTGTGAGCAAATAAATCTAATAAGTTCCAAGAGTAGTTATGGGTTCAATACAATAAAAATAATGTTCTATCGAATTAAATAGACTTCACAAAACTCTGTTCATTAAAAAGTTAGTATGGAGGGCAAGAGACGAACAAGATCCTATACATTCTGGATTCAAATAATTATAATGAACGCCAACATTAAAATGATAAAGAAAATTTTAACTCTATTTATTTTATAGTATATTGATTGAGAGCTAATAAAAATATTAACTCGCTTTAAGCTGTATGAGGGATGTCATAGTAAATGGTTGTTTTACAGTTGTTTGGCCTCTAGACCTAAGTTTTTGTAAAATATTTTAAAGTGTATTAACTACCGATTAGGAAAGATCTTTTTAATAATTAAAGCTGCAATGTGTTGTAACAAAAAGTTTTCAAAATATGACGTTTTGAATATTTAGAGGCAAATGATAGCGGATGCCTTACTTTACGTTCTTGTAATATTAACCAGACATGATCCAATTACCTAAATGTATGAAAACAAAAATTAATTTTCAACCTTATGATGAGTATTTTTAATAGTCAAGGAAAAATAAAAATGGTCGTCATAAGCCAGGAAAGCCAGTGACAGCTGTGCTCAGAGTTTAGCATACAAGTGGAGCAAGGCGATATCAAGTGTCTTGAGAATACAAACTGTTTCATTTGCACGGTTCAACAACATTTTCATTCTTTTAGCTCTCTACAACGCTTTAATACTACGCCGAGTGAATTAGTGATATTCAGTTTTTGTCCAGCTTCGTATACTTAACCCATTGGACGTGGTACTTATATTTTATAAAAGGTTATTGTTGTATAAATGGCTTTTTAACTATTAAAAGCTATTATTATGGTCATGGTTCAATAATAATGCCTCGTTGAACCTAAATATAGATAAATCAAGTAGTTATGTATATATGTAATATTATTATATATTAGTATTATAAATTGTGTGTATATATATATATATATATATATATAATATATATATATATATATATACACACACACATTATATAAAACATTGCTTGGCTAGGGTGGAAGTTGATGAGATCAGCGACTTTCTTATATAAGTGTACCAAACCCATAACACCCGTGTGTGTATATATACACAACTTCCACACAAGCCAAGCACAATTAATTAAAATGGGCCTTCCCACTGAATTTAAAAACCAACCAGTGACTATTATAAGTGTACTCGCAACAATCTCTAACATCAGGCGCGGGAATCGAACCGGCGACTCCAAGGCTAACCACGTCTGAGAAGCTGGCGTTATATGAATGGTAAAAGGTTAACCTAGATACGATGTAAAAATTTGTGATCACGTTATAATCAAACACAATAGTACAACTAAATACACTAAATAATAAATTATTATACTATAGAAAAAACGCTGCCGTTAGTGTGTATATAGATAAATCAAGTGGTTATGTATATATATATATATATATATATAATATACATAACCACATAATTTCATACATAATTTGAATTTTGTTTGTTTTCATTATAACCTAAATTTTTATGTAGGGACCTAGACACAATAGATATAAACAAAGTGGATCTGATTGTTTATATTTATTGGTGTTTTCTGTCTTAATTCATTTCATTTTACGCCTATTTAAATGAATAATTTCCCTATTAGAACTAATTTCATGTCAGGTCTACATTAAATTATAGAAAATATTGATATACGGCCATTATTCACGGATTAAAAATAAATCTGTTTTAATTTTATACGAATTTTGTATATGAGAGCCAGATAATCCGTAATATAAGCCATATAATTACATTGTATTAATGTAAAGAAGCAAACTCCAGAACTAGAACGCCTATTAAGCTCCGTATTCAAAATAATAAACTATGGAAGTTTAGGGCAAGCAAAGTCAAGACCAAGTTTGACTTAAATCAAAATTCCAACTCGACAGCGTGTTCAATGTGTACCCTAAAAGGTATGGAGTAGAATATTTAGAACCGTAGGTTTCAAAATGTATTAATTTATAATTATTTAAGAACACCACTAAAGAAAGCACTATGTATTTTTAATTTTCGAACATTTCGAGTGATATTCAAACGCCGACGCTTAGGCAATTAGTTATAAAAAGTAAAAATCGCGATTATGTTTAAAAATAGATATTATTTTTATAAATTATTGAAGGAGAACTAAATTTCAGTAGATTTTACGAATGTTTTGGTTTTTAATAGAAATAGAATAGAAACATTTTTATTTCCAAAAAACATATACACAAAGATATTAGATTTATTTACATTTGGTAAATAGTAAATGACCCTTTTTACTATACTTACTAAGCGGCGATAAAATAAAACAATTTAATTTTAAGTATAGTAGTTGGATAATATTATTTATATAATTTAAGTAAACTATTTATTACATATTAACATATATTCTAAAATGGAAATTAGCCTACATGGGCAAGCAGCCTGTGCGTAGGCTAGGCTAGAGTCGTACTAAAAAGTGTATGTTATTTAGATGTCGAAAAAAGTGTTACTGTTACGTGTCGGTGTGTTTTAAGGCATAAACATGTAGAAATGTAGTTGTGTGATGAAGGAGATAAGAGATAATATTGTCGTATTAGACAAAAACCATCGGTAGAATTAAGACCACATACACAAGACCGTGATATGACGAGCGCCGGGGGATGAGGAAGGGGTCAAGGGGTCAGGTTGGTCCCCAGTCTGAGTGAATGAAAGTCTGGGACCCTTGGACTCCAATTTGTAACAAACAGTTCTGTGACATTATATTTACATTTTGTAATACTACCTGATTCAAATAAATTTAAATGCTGAAATTTGTTACATATGATTTTAAATAGAATATGTGAAATATAGTAAGAATTGGTTTTTGAAAAGGATTTATCTAATCTAATTACATTAATACCAACATGTTCTTAATATCTTGTTTGGTAAGAGTGCACAATTTCTGGTAATACTGTATTAGCATTTTTGTAGATGTGAATTAGTAAATTTTTTATATATAAACTGTCTTAGTGAAAGTAGGGAGGATTCCTGAAAGAGAGAATCAGTTGGATAATGCACATTTTTCCTCAAACCTGTCTTTAGTATACTCTTTTGCGTAATGAAAAGAGGTTCGAGAAGCGTTTTACACGCACCGCCCCACGCAATGTTACCGAAGGAAAGAAGTGACTGAACGTAAGCATAATACGCTAATTTTATCTCGTTTCCGTCTAAAATTTCACTTAGTTTCCTAAATGCATAAATATACTTTCTAATTTTGTTAAGGACATAATCAACGTGCTCAGACCATTTAAACCGAGAGTCAAAAACAACTCCCAGGTATTTATAGCGTTTTACGAGCTCTATTTCTTTGCACCCACACGTCGAATTGGAGTAACTACCGCACTGATGAATTATTAGATCTGTCAAATTATATTCTGTACTAGAATGCAAAGAAATAGGCATAAATTTTGTTTTTGAAATATTCAATGAAAGAATATTTTTGTCAAACCATTTTTTTAACGTCTTTAAGTCACTCATTGCATTTAATGTAACATCTCGCCAGTTTTTTCCTGAAATGAAAATCAAACTGTCGTCGGCAAACAAATAAAGCTTCCCAAATGAATTAATTCTGGAAATATTATTGATATAAATCAAAAATAAAACTGGTCCTAACGTACTGCCCTGGATTACTCCGTAATCGACAGTTTGTTCGTCACTATTATGTCCACAGATTGAAACCACTTGACGCCTTTCTTTGAAATAACTACTAAACCAAGCCAAAGCAGTGCCGCGGACGCCTATAGCTACTAATTTGTCCAATAAAATACTGCGATCAATTGATTCGAACGCCTTTTTCAAGTCTAAGAATATGAGCATGCATCTATTCTTTTTAGATAGATTGGTATTTAAATCTTTATTTATGTCAAATAAAGCATCATTTATACATTTGTCCCACCTAAATCCATACTGATTTTCACTTAAATGTTATTTTTTTCCAAGTAAGATACTAGCTGACCTTTAACTATTCGTTCTAGTACTTTAGAGATCACGCTTAGCAAAGAGATTGGACGGAAGTTGCTTTATCTGTAAAGTCGTTAGATTTGTATATTGGAATATACAAATATCTTTTAAGTTTGAATAAAAATCTTCTAGGTTTATAATAACAATTCAATAGATCTTATATAGCAAACAGTGAAGTAGTAAAAAGTGGGAAATAATTGGATATAAAAGGTAAATTATATATAAAGTCAAGTATTTACGCAAAATTGGTCACGTAACAAGTATTTTTTATGAGTAAAGAAAGGTCTTCGTATTTCATTTAAACGTGACAGAAAAATATTGTTGAAAACTACAAAATACCTACTTTCTCTGTAAAACTTGAGTGACTCACGTACCCGTAAGGTAAAGTTTGAACAAAGCAGCCAGGTGTTGTCACTTACAGTTTACTTTAATCTTCTTTGTGTCACGCCAAACTTTCGTCTTGTGGAAGTGATTTTATGGTTTAAAACTCATTTTATTATAGTGCTGTAAGCCCCACAAACATCATCTTGGACATGTTGCAGCAGTTATAACGTTCTTTTATATTTCAGTATCGGATTTTGTATTTCCAAGAGAAAATTTATCCTTTTTATGGGACTTCTTAACTAAAACAATTGCGCATCTCTCTTTAATATTAAGTAGAAGATGAAAATTTGCAGCAATACTCATCACATACTTCTGATTTATACTACTGACCGTGGCAATTGTGGGTTAGAAAAGTCTACTGTTACAGCCATGACACTGAAAGTGTTGAATAAAAGTTATTAGTCCTTGCACATCTTCGTCGTGAGTATAATACGTCTCCCAAGTAGTTTTTATACACGAAAACTAACACTTAAGCATCACTAACAACATGACTGTTCAGTATAGCTAAATTTCAACTATCGCTTAATGCAGTGTGTACCATTTGACCCTGACAAAGACTTCACTTCAGAAATCTGAAGTCCACGTCCATTTGAAGACGACATCCGAAGAAAGTCAGCAATGAAGACTTGAATTTTTTCTTAGTCTGACACCAAATACATCAAAACTACAAAAGAGGTCTAACTAGTTTACTCAGGAGTTATCTATTGAATCCACATGAAGAGGATTCTAACATGTTGATATGCATTTTAGAGTTACGGTGATGGGTTCTTTACTACGATATTGTTAGCAAATGGGAGGTATATATAGTAATAAGACAGGAAAAACAGTTGACCGGGAGGGAAACAACTAAAGGTTAATCTTAAACAAATTAAAGAATGTTTCGATTCAAATATTATCAGCTAGTTTTTCAGGTTTATAAAGTGTAAAAAATGGCTAACACAAATGAAATCTTGAAATATTTTGCCATGAATGTTGAGCATTCATCTTCATTTAAAACGTTCAATCAAACTTAGCAGAACTAGGGGTGCACTTCTGCAGATGAATGAAGAAGGAATAATGTTATTGTGATTGGCTGAAGCTTAACCAGTGACTAAACGATATTCACCAATCAGTGATAAATACTTTTTTGTTTATAGCAGGCTGCTAGGTTTCTGATAGTCTGATGTTATCTTTTTAAACTAAATTTTGCCTAATACTTAATTTTTTTTAATGTTTTAAATTTTCGAAAATTAAAAAGCGATTGGATTGATGTTACTTAATCCTTTATAATGAGACATTTGTCAGGTGTGAATTTCTGTAGTAAAATATATATGAAGTAATGTGTTGAATCTTAAGAACAGTTGCACATGTTGCTTCAAGAGCTAGCTCTCTATTGGTTTTTCATATTTAGATCTACAACAAGCTTCAACTCACCTCAGTCCATTGTTAGTCTTTTTAAATCTTTGGTGCGCCCAATCCTGGAGTATGGTTCCGTTTAATGGTCCCCTTACCAACTAAATCACAAGGAACAGCTACAACATGTTCAGAACCGTTTCATCAGGATGCTTGGTCCAAGACTGGGGTTCAGCTACCGCACTACACCTGTCTCTGATGTCGAGAGGAGTCATTTTGTCCTTCTCCCACTACATCTTAGTTGCCACCACGCTGATCTCCTGTTCTTGTTCAAGCTTGTAAATGACCTCGTTGACTGCCCGGAACTGCTCAGCTCCATTGACATTTGTGTTACAAGAGGTCTGCGCTCAATGACAATCCTCCACAGACGCCTCAATACCACCAACTATTCTCGCTTTAGTGGTATGTCTCGTCTCATGCGCGCAGGTGGGGTGGATTCAACTCATCTGCATTTCTTCCACGATTCTGCACCATCGTTCAGAAGGAAAGTGATTGCTCTGTGTGACGTTACCTAATGCTGGGGCCGTTCATTATAGTGCCAGTGCCTCCTCTTCACTTTCTGCTTTAAGTTCTTTTCGTTATTGTTTATTGTATATTTATTTGTTATGGTATTTATAGTCTTTCTGTTAGTTATATCAATTGAAATAGTAGCTCTTTTCACTGTTCACATAATCTCTATTCTTGTTATTGGTACCTGATATTTCTATTGTTGTCAGTATATATATATATATATATATATATATATATATATATATATATATATATATATATAGTTTATTTCTTAGTTATTATAAAAACTGCAGCCCTATACACTGTTGACTCAATCCCACTCTAGTTTACCCTACTGTTATATTAGATTCTTACTGATGTTAGTTCTTTTTATATAGTTTATTTACTGTTTTTCCTTCATAGTATTTAATTAATTGTTGTTATTTCTTATTTAAATAGCTCTCATTAGGCTCTATGTTCTATGTCCTATTGCTATGAAGTGTTTAACTAGCCTTACAATTTCCAGTCTTGTACAGTTGTTGCCTGTTTTGTTTGCTGGTCATGCCTTCTTGTTGTATGTTACTATTTACTCTCTGTCTTGTTAGCTCCTAAGAAAACTTTAGTACATCTTGTCCATAATTATTTTTTGTTACTTTTGTATAAAATTGGCGTTTGCCGTTGAAATAAATAAATAAACAGTCTTAAAGATCGGCGGTAGCCGTAGATGCCGAGATGTAGTTGAGATTGAAAAGGTCTTAGATCCGAGATCCATCGCTCAACATATCCATACTAGGGTGGCGCAAATGTCAGTTTCCCCATAAATTGCGATTATTTTGTTTCGATAGGTTAGCAACAATGTTAAGTTTGCAGCAATATGGAGTAAGTTTCATTGTTGTCTGTTCCAGTAGCTAGTGTGAAGTGACGCTCTTTGCATCTGTTATTGTTTGTGTGTGTTTTTAAACTGACATATGCGCCACCCTGTACTATCTCAAATCTCAGGGTTATAAATGTTAAGAGAGGGAAAACGTTTACAGAAACAAAACATTTTAGTACTAAAATAAACTGTTATTAATTGGGTTGAAATACTATTTTAACTTTTTCTTCTTATCTAACACAAGGTTCATCAGGTCAAGACTTCTAGTTAACATTCAACTACCCGGTCCTATCACTAGAGGGGGTGGAGAATTTCATTTCTGTTTGTCCTCACTATATCTAATAAACAAAGTGACCAGCAGACTTGAAATTTTGAATTAAGTTTTATTTTTATATGGCCACAAAGGGCTCCATTATTTATTATATTATACGATATGTTCAATAAAATATATTTGTATTGAAAATCGAAAAGTAAAATTAAAATCAAACATCAATAATACTAACACACTTCAACATTTACATTATGACAGTTGTCAAGTGTCGTTCACTACGATAAAGGTCCTGTGGTATTTTTGAAATAAGATATTTCAGTTTTAAAGGTAAAAAGAAACAACAATAATAATAATAATACTAGACGAAAGGATATCGTAAACGTGAAATTTGTCATCGGGCTGTTCTGTAAAATATTTTAAGGTCTCTACAAAGAAATAAAATTTACATTTAGGGGCACTAAAGATTTATCTTTAGACCCCTTTTGCCTACATTTAAACATTTTGATTTATGATTACAAACTTTTTTTAAATTTATTACATATAAATTAAGCTATAGGTGGAAAAAATTACTTTTTGGTTAAACAATTTATAAACTATGTTGGTCACTTTTTATTATATGTGCAGATAATAGTCTTCCACAATTTCGATGAAACGATGTCAAATTTACCAGTTATTCTTAATCTCTTATCAGTTTTTTTTTTGTTTCAGTATAATATCTAGGCCAAATTTGCATTTATATATACATTGTACATACTTTAGACTGAAGCCCATTACATTTTAATAAGTCTACTTATATGCTTGCATTGAACTTTCGAGTAAAAGTGTAAAGTAAAAAAAATCTAATCTTCCCGCTGTGTTATTTTTAAATTTTCAATGCTCAAAATAAATCAGACACTAAATGAACCTTAATTTGAATGAAACTTAATGTATCTTAATTTTAATTCAGTGTATATAGATTTTAATTATTTATCACAGTTTTAAATAATTTATGTTATACTTTACTTAATATGTTTCCAAATTAGTACAACTTAAGTTGAAATTAATGTGTAAAATGCCTCTATCAGTGTATAATTGTTTAGTAACATCTCCAATCTTTATTTTACGTCAGATATCTAAAAGAAAGAAATAAAACCGCTAAACTGTATTAAAATAACGAAACTAAAGAATTGAAACGTCTTAAATAGTGGTATACCAAATTAGAAGCCTAATATAATTACTAATATAATAACAGATCCAAAACGTTACCTAATACGGTCTTTGGTGGTAGTCTCGTAATAACGTTTTTCATTCATTTCTAAAATGTTAGGGTTACATACTCAAAGTTAGTTAATTTTTATCTATTTTTATATAAATTTGGTTTTATTCTGATTAAAAGTTTTTGAATTATTAGTTTGTAGTTTATTAAATTTAAATTCGTAACCCCTTTTTCGTTTTCTATCGTAATTTTTGAAAATGATTTCTTTTGTATGTATAAACACAGACACTAACGTTATTGTAACTGCACTGGCTAGTTTTTGTTAACTAATTCTTGTGAGTATAATTATCGATTCGAGAGCAATGTCGAACAAAAGAGTTATTGAACTTTCTGCCTCGACTTAATAAGGTGTTATGGAGAAATTAAAGCAGGAGAAAATTTTTGTTGAACCGTGCAAATGAAGCCGTTTGTATTCTCAAGACACTTGATATCGCCTTGCTCCACTTGTATGCTAAACTCTGAGCACAGCTGTCTCTGACCTTTGTCTTGGCTTATGACTTGACCCTTGATTTTATAGCTCTTTCATTACTGATGTAGATTTATCATAGGGTAGAAACTGTTTTATTTATTTATATGATCCTGTTTGGTGTTCCTTTTTCAAGCTTGAAAGTCGTTTTACTGGTTCTGAACAAACACCTAAGAGTATAAAATGTATAACAATGTTTATTTTTATTTTTAGTGATGTAACACAAAGCATTTATAACACGTTTTAAGATCAGTTGTCGATGCTGTTATCTTTCTGTGTTTTCTGATATCAGAAACTTCTGGGTATAAATGCAAATTTGTACATGATGTCTTTAGTACCTGTAAGTGGTCAGACTATTTTAGATTTAATAATTTCTTTAATATTAGAGGACTATCGCCTTTGAAAATGTTAAAACGCAGCATTGAAAAACGATTTGTTTGGCAGCCCATTTATAAAAAGTAGTACCACTATGGTTCGGATTCCACATAAAACTTAATTGATTTAAAAAAATAAACTATAACAGCTTATTTAATAATGATAATGTATTTTATACTATTTTCAGTTATAAGTGTTGATTCTATTGACAAATTCCAAGAACTATTCAAATAAAGAAGCTAAAGAGACTCGGACCGTAATCGACTGTGATTAACAAAACGTTCTATTTTGGAAACAGTTTACTGTAATACCAGACGATGAAATTACTTAGTTGAGCATCTTACATGTTATACCAAGAAAGCTAATATCAACAGTGATTGAGAATAAGGTATCAGTTTTGAAATTTTAAATTGTTCCTAACACAAGAAGACGTGTTATAGAATGTGTTGTACATTATCGTATCACACAACTACAAAGGATTAACGTTGGAGTAAATTCCTTTTTTTTCCTCACAGGTAATTTCATGACACGCGATCTTTTTTAATAAAACGTCAAGAGAGGAACATTTTGTAAAACTGAGTGACGTCATTTCCTCTGTGGATCAACAAAACAGTTACTTACCCGAACAGTAAACAAGGTGGGACAAAGCAGCCAGCTGTTGTCACTTTCAGTTTACTTTAATCTTCTTTGTGTCACTCTAACCTTAAGTTTAGTAGAGACTACTTAGGAATTTTAAGACTCGTATTTCTGTTCTTTCGACAGTCAAAAGTTATGATCTTGGAGGTGTTGATGAAAATGTAATATTATTTTAGATATGAATTTGTGTTTTATGTATGTACCAGGTAGGCCTATACCACATCACTTATTGAATAAACAGCCTCGCTGAAGTTGCATGCAAAAATTTTAAGTCTATAGCTTATTTTATCCTTGAAATATTTTGCGTACAGACAAACCATCACACGGAAAATATATTTTTAACCTACTTAGTAGGCAGAAAAGAAAATTAACCAGCCACTGAGTGGTAGACTTCAATTACGCTCAGACAAATTACATGAAAATACATGCGTAGTTATCGAATATAATCCGAATCTATGTAGTTTATAATATTTAAAGTGTAAAGATGAAAAATCGATCTCGAAAAGTCTTAGATATTCAGGTTGAGTATAAGCTCTAGCAAATCTCATAGAAGGAGATGCCCATCATCAGTAACAGATTTGTGTTAAAATATACAGAAATAAAAAGACAGTGCACTATTTAAGTTATGAGACAGACGTATGCCAAATTTCAAATTCAGGGGACAACCGCAACTTGGAGAATTAGTGATAAGAGAGTGAATGTGTGACAGAGTGAGTTACAGAAATTCAGAGATTCAGCGCTTTGTTATAAAAGTCATATTTTTATTTTATATTTATTTCAGTATAGTTGTAATTTTTTATTGTAACAATTTAAAAAGGTATATTATTTTATAAGAACATGTTCATATATTGGATAGTTAAATATATAGTTTTATTAGGTACAGCTTTCATAAAACCTCTTTTGCTATAGGATGAATGTTGATGAGCTGAAAATGTTTTCCTACATCTGTCACATTTCTCCAGAACCTTACCTTATCTTCTTCCACGCCACTTGAACACCTCACATCCATTCCTTATGTATCTTGCTCAACATCAGCGTCAATGTTATTTGTCTTGTAAGTCGATGTGACACATCGCTGACAGTTTTAGACTCTTCGAACTCTGACACTTTAGGAAAACACATGTTCTTCTTTAGAGTATGTTTTAATAATGGAAGGTTTGTGAGGAGACCAGGGGTTTACAGGGCATTTTCCATAGTTGTTTTACACAAGTAATCAGTTAAAATTACGTTTCGAATTCTGCAATGTGCTCTTCCTCAGGTAGAACATACTAACCAAAACATACTTCTACTCACCAAAATATATACACTTCATACTAAGAATGACATCATAATTAAACATCTTTAGAAATAATAAATATGTTTTACTGGTGATAATAGCTAGGCTCGATTAAGCTTCCATTTGTATACAATCGGCTTTGAAAGAGAGGCACTTTGAGATGAGTTTATTCCGATGGTCGCCGCTAGTTTGATATAAATTTGTTCCTATTTATTTATTTCCATGTTGATATCTGATGACATAATAATACTGTGACATTGTCGCAATGAAAGACTAGCAGTTTCGGCCGCTACAGAACTTTGTAAAAATAAAATTTTTTGTGTCTTCAAAATAATTCGACAATGGTTTAGATTTATAAATTAAGCAGTTACAACTTAGATTTAGAAGATAAAATATAAGAGTTATCAACGCGCCTGTCCATTATAAACTGCAATTACGATACCATTGTGTGTATTAAATAGCCAAATAGTATTTGAAGGAGCTAAGTTATGATGGATAAATGTTTTTAAAATAAATTTCTGGTTGAACTTAAAGCTCTAGTGTTAGGCTACTTTATAAATAAAGTACATGTACATGTAGCATGAGTCTTTTTATAATGGTTTTTGCGGTTTGCGTGACATCTCAGCCTAGAAAAAACTTAAAATTGTCCATAATAAAATTCATAAATATGAGAAGTAATTACAACCGTTAAGTAATTTTCATTATTAAGTAAGTGTTACTTGAATTATTGTTTTACTAAAATTAACTGTTTAAGTAACTGTCCAAACAGATGATTTTATTTTTCTTACAATAACCAAAAACTAAATATACCAATCCTAATCCTATTACTATTATAAATGTGGAAGTGAAATTTGTCATGGACATTCTTAGGGTCCCTGGAATAAATAATCTCTCCGGGCTACGTTTCCATCGGGTCTTTAAAGTAGTAGCAAAATCCAACCCTATATAATTATTTTTATGTGTTTTGGTTATGTTGTTTTTGACCTGAAGAAGCGTAATGCGAAATATAGTCAATTAATATTAATATGTTGGCCTTTTTCTACATATATGTATATATATATATATATATATATATATATATATACATACACCAAAACGTTTTCCACGTTATATATATATACAGGGCGTTTCAAAAAGGACTTTACAACTTTGGAAAATTCATATAGATTTTATTGAACAAGGTACAGAGCTGGTTTTGGTGTTATTTTAAAAGAAAAAAACTTCAAGTATTTTTACCTTAAACTAAAGATGTTTTATGTTAGTTCCGTTGGTTATTCTTGCAGACATCCCATCGGTAGTCGATTTCTTCCCAGACTCGCACTAGCATTTCAGGTGTAACTTGCTCTAGCAGCAGCGTAAATTCTTGCTCTAAGTTCAGGTAGAGCGGCCGGCAAAGGAGGTACGTACACCATATCTTTTATGAAACCCCAGAAGAAAAAAATCTAGCAGTTTCAGGTCTGGGGAACGGGGGGGTCATGCAATTGGCGCATTACGGTCAATCCATTGACCTGGGAAGCGGTCATTTAGAAATCCCGGACGTCAGTCAGATAGTGTGGTGGTGCGCCACCTTGCATAAAGAAAAACGTTTCGTTCTCGGTCATCCTCATCGATCTGTGGTATTAAAAACTGTTGCAACATATCAAGGTACACTATCCCATTGATGGTTCTCTCTTGGAAAAAAAGGGGCCGTACACTTTCCTCTTGCTTAACGCACAAAAAACGTTCACTTTAGGGCTATCACGAACATGTTTTTATGTCAATTTTTGCTACCCCAAATACTACAGTTATGTGTGTTTCCCTTGCCACTTAAATACAAAAGTGGACTCGTCAGAAAAGATTATGTTGTCCAAGAAATGTTCATCATCATCCACTCGATTTAACATATCCACACAGAATTTCCTACGGGCAATCTTATCAGTGTATTTAATTGCTTGTAAAAGCGAATATCAGTATGGTTTCAAGTGCAAACGTTTTCTTAACACACGCCAAACCGTCGTATGTGTGGTACTTGCAGCTCACGAGAAACACACCGGGTCGATTTCGTAGGGCTATTTACAAAACAGTGTCTCACTTGCTCAACGACTTTGTCAGATGTGCTTGGACGACCTAAGGATTTTTTATGTTTCACTGAGCATCCTGTTTCTACAAAACAACTATGCCACTCATAAATTGTAGGCCTACTTTAGGATCTTTAGCGTACTTGGTACGAAAAATTATGCTGAAACTGTTGTCGCAGACTTCGATTCTTCAAAACCAAAACACACAACTAGCACGCTCCGGTCCAGTGAAGGCAGCCATGTTTAACGTAAGTGTCACTAGCGCTTGTGCGGCGCGATTAGGCACTAGCGGACTAAGCAAGTCAAAACTTGAACTGTCTTCCGTTAACACAACACCAAAACCAGCTCTGTAACTTGTTTAATAAATGTTATATGAATTTTCAAATTTGTATATATATATATATATATATATATATATTATATATATATATATATATATATACATGAAATAGTAGATATACTGCTGGAGAAGTCGGTAACTAGTCTCCCATGATACTCAAAGACATGTCTCCGTTGTGTAAATGTTATCGGTTTCCCGCCAACTACTACGTTCTAATAAATGTCACCCATGTGCTGCCACTCTCCCAACTTCTATTTTCTTTTATATTATCAATATTGTGTGACGATAGGTTAGTTTTGAAATAGAAGTTTCATTTTTTATATAGTATGGACAATAAACATTACACTATCACATCAGATACTATATTAGATACGAATGAAAAACTATGCAATATCAAACAAGATGAATACTCTTACGAAGAATACATTTTTTTACATCGCTTGGCAGAAAAAAATGCTGAGTATCAGTACATACATTTTTGACCCTAAATGGAAAATCCTTTGGTACTGATTTTTTGACATGTACAGGATGCCAGCTGCTAAAATGAAGACAATCCACTGTGTTAATGTTTTAATGTGAATTTTATTGTTTTGAGAGATCCAGATATAATAAAAAACATCTACATCCAAGAATATTCAAGATTTCTTTAGACAATTTTTTAAATAAATTTCAAAGTTAAGAATTTGTGTAAATTTCCCAAATCATACAAATATTATCAATGAATCTCAAACATACAAGAGGTTCATATGAATTGAGAGGTCAAAAATATGTT
Organism: Homalodisca vitripennis; assembly: GCF_021130785.1. NCBI lineage: Eukaryota > Metazoa > Arthropoda > Insecta > Hemiptera > Cicadellidae > Homalodisca > Homalodisca vitripennis. The sequence goes on from NC_060212.1 coordinate 21,330,707, forward strand.
CTTATAATTTTCCCATGATTAGATAGGCATAAGCAGTGCCTAATATACTGTATATGATAAAATTTAAGAATTTTTAATAACGGCCTCTTGATTTACGTTAACAATTTCTGTAAAAGATGAAATATTAGTTTTATGATGTAGACCAACGAACCTCGAGGACCAATGAAAAAGAATCTCTCTATTGTCTTGCAGTGTTGAAAATCCTTATTTCTCAGTATACGGCAGGTTTTTCAATGAAAGTAACGGGAGTGAGGGAGTGCATTTTTTAAGCAACGATAAATTTAAATGCTTAAATTTTAAGAACTCGCAAATAAATAATTAAAAACTTTCAAAGAATATTAAAGCGTACTATACTTAAAAAATATTAATTTTTTATTAAAATATTTTTCGCCGCGACAAATTATAAAGAAGTTTGGAATGTTTTATGGGGCTCTTTTCCTTACTTAGTATTACATTTTATAAAGTTGATTGGGCTTATCTTCTCATTTTTAAATGAGTTTAAAAAGTATAAAATCACAAGCTTATTTTTATTTATTCTATTTAGTACATTCATTTGTTTGGTAAAAACTCACACCAATTAGGATATTTAAAACCAACATATTTTACGTTTCATGCACTTTATCAGTACTTACTGATACAGTTACTACTCCATTACTATATATTAAACACATTATAGAATTTCATTAAATTTTTTAATATGTAATTCTACCATGGGAATTTTAAGGAATGAGTTATTTTAAAACATTGGTCTAGTGTATTTACATGAACGTAGTATTAAAGGTTCGATTAGGCTAAAACGTTTGTTCGTTTTAAGGATAATGAAAAGCCTGAAAGAGTTCAAATAGCAGTGGATTATATGTTATTAGGTTGGATTACAGAACGCGTTTGGGTTTGTATTAGTAGTGTAAATGATGTAAATGTTGGATTTTGATTCCAAATAACTCGTTTGTTATATTGTATTGTCGTGTTGTATAATGTTTTAATCTGAATATATTTTTCACACAAACCCTAATGGGTTTATTTATACACAATAAACCTTCGTTTATCGTAAACAATATACGGACGGAGAATAAAACTGTTTTAATATAAGCTGCATAATTCAAAATTGCAAAGGAAATATTTATCGTTTACTTTCTGAAACGATAGACGATTAGGATATGTACCAAGTAAAATTTAGTTGTAGTTTATAGTGATGTAAATCGACAATTTGTTATGCCTCATAGACTTCCTCTGTTTATTAATTTCCATATTCACAATACTAGCAGTTATTCAAAATGGTGTAGGATTATCTGGTACAAGGGAATTATGTTTCCAAGGACTATGGTGATTTTTCCCTGATGACATAAATCAAGAAAATATTCCAAAATATTTTTTTCAAATTAATTTTTTTTATGCGATTAAGAATTACATATGTACATACAAAAGTCTGAGAAGCCTACTTCTGTCACAAGACAACTAAGATGCGTTTTATAAACAGTCTTTTAAATTTGAGTAAACGACAATGGAAACAACATTCACATAGCTTGTCACTTAATGAAGTCTCTATCCAGACTCTAAGATATTGGCGAAAATATATTAACATTGCCTTTGGTGTCAATAACTTTGAAACGGCACCATCTCCGTTCTCATGCTCAAAATAGGCAATTAGGAAGCGAGCCCCCATGGTGGCGAACGGAATGGTGGATCAGGAGTAAACCTAGAAGGAATAAAACACCGTAGATAGCGTGCTCAGATTCATTTACTTATCAACATTTACTTTATGTTACTCACCAGCAACACAGAGTAGAAAAAATAACATCTTTAACCAAAATTAGAACCTTCTGTCGAAATATAAATATTGGCCAGACGAATTTAACAAAATAAATCATTACTAAGATTAACCGAAAAATGTCTGTCGTATGTCTCAGGTGCACCTGGATAAATAGAAAAAATTAGGAACAGCCATAATTTAAAAACAATAACTGCCAATTCCACACGGTATCCTTTGGGATAAGGGCGGGGCTCCTAATGAAAACCAAGAAATAAAACTAAATAGAATTTAAACTAAACTTAAAAACTAAATAAAAAAATATAAACTATAATACCTAGCAACAATAACAAAATAAATAAATTAATAAATGAGTAAAAAACAAATAGCAGGGTATCACATATTTTGACTAGGTATTCAGCTCATCGTAGAGGTCAGTTTTCCAGCAGATCAGAGGAAACCCTGGAAAACAGATGTCTGCGACCACCCATGATGATGATGAAGCAGCAAGAGGCAAGGACCTGGACCTCGTCATTGCTAAACGTAAAACCTACGCCAAAATATTAGTGGGAAGAATATAAAATAAATAACATATATAAAATTGGAAATGCACAATTTTATTACGCGTACTTCAACTAACATGCAAGAATTTAGAAGTTCCTTGCCACTCTGAAGAGGAAGTCCAAAGCACTCTGAAAACAGTACAGTCAGTGCCTTCTGCAGCCACAAAAAACACACACTTACATATTACTATATAAATAAATATATACATGAGCCGGGGAGAACTGGGCTCAAGGACTTAGAAACCGTCTAATACTCGAAATTAAATTTTACTTCGTAATTGACTCACTACTGTAACTCATAAAATTGAGTAAAACATTGAATAAAATCAACTAACCATCAACCAGCTGTAGTGTAATTTTATGGATAAATTACATGTTTTATTTATTATAATTATATAAACACATAATAAATTTCACATTGTTATCTTCTCCTTCATAATTGGTGGTGATCGAAAATATTTTTTAAGCTTACTGGGGCATTTGCTTGCAAAGAAGTGTTTTAGAAATTGTTATATGCAGAACGAATGAACTGTGTAGCCCGAAATTGTATATAAAATGCAATTTTATTGTTAAGACAGCTACATATGTAGGTAATTAGACCGCAAAGCCCATTCTTTTTAATAGTTACAAAAACATATACTATTTTGGTACTAGTAGTATGTACAAAAATATATTTTTACTTGCCGTTACTTAATGCAATTTTAACTCATAATAATAATATATATATATACGTTAAATTGTATAAATGGCAATAGCCTTATTTTAATTTCAACAAACATTGAATCACAAAAAGTAATTGCTCCGCCGGGAGTCGAACCCGGAATCTCTCACTTGCCGGGTGAATGTGCTACCAGACCACAGAGCGCTTACTTTTTCCGAATTCAATTATTTTGTATTTGGCCGTATCTGTCACATATGCGTTTAAATAAGCAAACTAACATATGATCGGAAGACCAAACACCTGTCAAACGGACTTTTATTTACGTTAATTTGTATTAAATGGCAATAGCCTTATATTATGTGATTCAATGTTTTATTGAAATTTAAATATAATTATGAAATAATATTCATACCATTTTATTAAAAATTATATTAACCTTGAAAAACAATTGTGAAATATATTTAAAAAAAGCGAAAATCCATCGCGTTGTCTTGAATTAGTTTTCTGAAAAAAATACGTATAACCGCTTCACAAGGGAGTGAAAAATGTGTGAACGTAGTTCTTTAGTAATTAGCGCCAACAATACAGAGTCCCAGTTCCCTGCTAGGATTAGCCGAGGTAATTACTCCCCTAGTCTCCATTGCGATTGTATGGGGATTATTTAGGATTAAAATAACACATCGTGATATAGCGGTCGGGGCTTATTGAACATTAAAGTTGGTCAGTGGATTGGATTTGAAATACCAGCAATAATATTGTAATATTTATTACTTTAGTTAACCCAATATTGTTTCATAACTACTGATATCTTAGAACGTTTATCAGTCCAATCTGTATGGTCAAGTGTACCTAGAAATTAATTAAATGGTTTATCCTGTGCGCTCTTTACCATCTATATACACCTGAACTTGATGGAATTTCTCGTACCCCAACTTTATCTAGTCACACACATTTTATATCAATAATGTATAGAATTATGCTGCTCAGAATCTGTTAGAGTTTTGAATAAATTATTGACTTTGAACTTATAGCTTTATTTACTTATATTTATATTTTATAATATTAAGATTGACTTACCTACAATAAAACATTAGTAACTTTAATTTTATTTTGAGAGATATAGCCCAAATTTGCTTTAGGACATTTAAAAATAAACTGATTCCGTACCATGTTTATTATTTACTCAAAATTTTCCTCTAATACATTCCGAAAGAATATTTTTAAAAATTTTTTGTAAAGAAGTACAGGTGTTGGATTGTATCAGTTACTATATGTGACCAAATAAACACAGCCATAAAGGTTAAGTTTTGTTTTAAACTCAAATAAAATAATTTTATTATATTTTGAAGTTTGAAATGTTAAAAAGAAATCTTACCGAACTAGACTGTTTTTATTTCAAAAGATACGCAAGTTTATTTAACACTGTGTTTTAGTATTGGAATTTCATAAAATAAAAACAAATTTGGATTAATTGTTAGGGTTTCTTTTATTTCATACTTGAAAAAATACTCCTATTAATATCACGAATAGTGTTATAATTACACATAAAACAATAAAAAATACACGTTTTAAAATCCCCACACTCACTTTAACAGACATAATCCTAGTGATAAACAAAAAAGATTAATGTAAACTGAAAGTCATAACAGCTGGCTGCTTTGTCCCAACTTGTTTAATGTTCGGGTAAGTGAGTCTCGCGAGTTTTACATAGAATCTGACGTCGCTCTGTTGTCTGAAGTGTTCTGTTCGTCCCATTTTCTTAAAAAATGTCATGAATATTAACTTGCCCGTTGTATATTCTATGAGAAAGTAGTTTTTTTACTGTATTAAATTTATTTTTGGTATAATGATTATTATTTACAAAAGTATTAAATTGAAACACTTACGGTTGGACCAAAAGGGAGAAAAGCCCATACATAAATAAACCCAATTTCCCCAACATTTTTTATGCAATTCTGGAAGATACCCGAGCAACAATTTTTTGTTTGAACGAATAGCTAAATTTTATAAAGTAGCTGATTTTCATAATTATCCTCCCTTATACGTTTCGTACAAAGTGTTCCCCACATTGATATAAAAACTAGTATTTAAATACGTGCATACATTTATGTAGTGCTTGAATTACTCTTTTTTAAGAAAACCATGAACATGCTATTGTATTTTAGTTTATTAGAACACTTTATTTCAAACCAGGTTGAAAACGGAAGAACCGTTATATTCAGTGTTTGCTGGAATCGTGTATTCAATTCAAATTGTGAATAGTAATATTAGTAATCAATATTGTATCCTAACACAATTTTAGAAAACAATAACCTGTTGGTTTACATGTAAAATCACAAAACTACTGTGACAAAGAACACAAATACTAGAGCACACGATGCACACATTGTTATAATAGTACAAGGAAGTTTGCAGGAACAGCGTCTCCCTTGAGCTTGGAGAAGTTTGAAACACGACCTCTTGTTTAACTTGTCTTCAGCTTTATTTATAAATTAGGTTATATATTTTATTTATTTAATATTCTATCCTTACATCAGTACTTTTGCAAATTTACCCATGTTTTCATGTGTCACATCTTTATAAGACACAATATAAAACAATTTTAATCGACAGATTTGTTCTGCCCGAACGTAAAAACTAAAGTAGAGATGTAGCTGTAGCTAAACAATAAGAAGTAACTCTAATACATATTACAATTATTTACTTCCTTAGTTTTTAGTTAAGGAATATAGAAGTAATTAAAAGTACTTTCAATATCATATTACATGATTTATTACATCAAGACAGCAGTAAATAATGTCATTTTCTGGTTTATACTTAATGCAGGAGACACGCGTTTCTGTCACAGACACAAATAATGCTTGTTATTTTAAATACTATTATGAATTGACGATACCTCACTTCATTTGAGTAGATATATTCCAATAAGTAAAAGTAGTTATAATCTGTTAGTAAGTGTGTATTAAATCTCATTAAGACCTTAACGGAATATAACAACTTGGATTGTAGATATTAATATTCCAGAATATTAATATTTTAAATTATCAATAAGACATCCAAGACGATATAAAATATTATTTGAATAGTAAGCTCTGAGTGAATATTCAGTACCATTTATTACTAAAATGTTTAACTATTAAATATTATCTGGTTTGTCTAAAATAAAAATCCCAGTTCTAATTAAAAATAATGGATTTATTTTAAACTGGTAAATTAATAAGTTCAACGTTTTAGAATTTTCATGACTTTATTTTCTACAAAGAATTGACAAACCATTTAGTAAATTTAATAGTTTCTTTGGCAAGAAATCAAAATATTAATCAAATAGATCAAACTAAAAATCAGAGCTCTCTTCTAAAATAAAATAATAAAATTTTCAAATAAAAATCAAATACCACTTGGAAATAACTAAAATAAAAATGTTCACTTCTTAGTCTACTCAAAATTCAAAAATACAAGTTTAAACTTCTCCTTCCACTAGTTGAACCTTAACTTTCCAGCCTCTGCAATTCAGATTACAACTCTCTAAAACAATTATTAAAGTTCAATTAATTACCAATTAACAACTCACAATAAAACAGTTCCAATTAAATATTAATAGATTACTAAATTTCCAAATTTAAATTAAAGTTATTGACAAAGTTCAATTTTTAATTCACTTTTCTAGCAAGTATGAACCAAATGTTAATGTTGTTGAGGTTGAGTGGTAGAGAGGGCTAAATAGCCCTAATTCCGCCTCTTAAATAAAGGCATATTTCAATTTCATTTCAAATCTAACTTGTATGATTCTATTGTACTCTATTGTTAATCGAGAATCAGTTATTCTGATTGCTCTGTAGTTTCTATGAATTTAATTTTTCCTATAAAAAAAGACAACAAATTTAATTTAATATCAGTTCTGGAAGAATATTTCAATATAACGTACAATAAATTTGGTGCTTACCTCAAAATCCCTCGCGGAAAAAAATTTAGAAACACGGCGCACTGTAATCAACTTAATTCACGAAAATTACCAAAAATAAGCTCTGGCGCTTATATACTTCCCCCTTCCAACCAATTCTGATGGACATCCGCGGTGTTCTCTCTTATATTAAAAATTTCTAAAACACTTTCCATTAAACTAAAAAATATGTTAGTCACTACCAAATAGAGGAGATGATAACATTGAGGACTTTATTATGGGTATATAATTATAATTCATTAAAAATTGTATTTATCCATAACTACAGCTGGTTGATAATTAGTTGTTTCATTCATGTTTCCTAAACTTTATGAGTTATGGTGACGAGTCATTTGCAAAGTAAATTTAATTTCGGAGATATTGCCATCAAAGGCAATGTTAATATTCTTGCCAATATCTTGGAATAACAGTCTGGCTAGAGACTTCATTAAGTGACACGCTAAGTGAATGTTGTTTCATTTTTTTTTTGCTTAACTTTATGTGTTACAGTGACGGGTGAATTTCAAGGAAAATTTAATTTCGGGGTTATTGCCACCAAAGGCAATGTTAATATTCTCGCCGTCTTGAAGCGACATTCTGGCTAGAGACTTCATTAAGTAACACATATTTTGTCCCAGAGTTGTACCCACGCGGTACTGTACTGTGTGTGTGTGTGTGTGTGTGTGTGTGTGTGTGTGTGTGTGTTTGAGTATATCAGTTTACGTTTATTTACTGTCTAATATATAAGGTATTGCTTTTTAGTGTTAAGATTAAGTAGGATGTAAGAGACTATCTTGGTTTGATATCTGAAGCTAGCAATAACAGATACAGCAACGATAATTGCAATAAGTAAACCGTGATTTATATAGAAAACAAAGTAAAATATCTTTAAAACTCTATACAAACTTTTTGTAGCACGAGATACTAAGCCAATTTACAAAATAAGTATTAAAAGTCAAAAAACCTAAAACTAGTTTAAAAATTAGCAAGAAATATTTTAAAATTTCCAGATATATTTGTTTATTGTTTTAGTAAAAAAAACTTCCATATACAATAGTCAGCAAAAATAATATTCCTGTAAATAGCCAGACTCGTGTTTAGCAAGTAACTAATGCCTCATAACCTATCATGGTGTACACATTTTTAAAATTACAAATTCGATTTAATGACTATTATAATAATTAAAAACTAACTTTCACAATCTGCAACAAAAGTTATGAATTAAATATATATTTTTAAAATGTAATCAATTATTATGTCTAAACATTTCGATATGACAGCACAGCAATATATTAAAATTATTTATAATTACCTTTTTGAATCTGTTTAAATTTATTATCTTGAAAGTAAAGAGTAAACTTGATAGTTACAGTTTGTCTTGTTGAATTGTGTTCCTGGAATCGCAGTTGAGCACATAACTTATTTAAGTAAGACAATTTTATATTAAGGTTTAGTAAAAGTATAAATTGACTTTTAGCTGTTCACTTTGGCAAATATTAAGTGTGCAGCGCTTGGTCAGTACTGTAATGCAGATATAAAAGACAAAGTTACTAACAAACTTTTGCTATAAATTTAAAGACTGTTTTTAAACTATTATAAATTTAAATTTTAGTTGTCCTGTGACAACAGTAGGCATCTCAGACTTGTGTATGTACGTTTTGTTTAAACTAAAAAATGCATTTTACTTGGTTTAGATCTATTCGTTTACCGTTTCAGAAAGAAAACGATAAATATTTCTTTTGCAATTTTGAATTAAGTCGCCTATATTAAAACAGTTTATCCTCCGTCGCATATTGTTTTGATAAACTAAGGTTTATTGTGTCTAAATATTCCATTGGGGTTTGTGTGGACAATATATTCAGATTAAAGCATTATACGCGCACAACACAGATATACTAGATAATTCTAACAAACTAGTTATTTGGAATTAAAATCCTACATTTACAGGATTTACACTACTAACACAAAACCCAAACGTGTTCTGTAATCCAACACAATAACATATAATTCCACTTCTATTCTACTCTCTTGCAGGCTTTTTAGTATCCTTGAAACGAACAAAAGGTTTTGCCTAATCGATCCTTTAATACCACGTTTATGGAAATACACTAGACCTATTCTTTCCTCACTTCTTAAAGTACTCTTTCATCTTGTAAAAGTACACTTATAACGTTGTTGATTGTTTTTATCATCTCATTGTAAATGAGTTTCAACTTTCGTTTCAAATATAGAATCACAAGTGAAATCACATTAACATCACAATAATTCAAGTAACTTTTAATAAAAAATGAAAATTACTTAACAATGGTCAGTACTATTCATATTTAGAAATAAAATTATAGACGATTTTACATATTTTATAGGACGAGGTTTTGTTCTTCGGACTACAAAAACAATAATAAAAAGACGCACGATATACGTATATGTACTTTATTATAAAGTGGTGTAACACTCAAGCGTTAAGTTCAACCAGAAATGTATTTAAAAACAAATAACGATCATAACGTAGCGCCTTCAAATACTATTTGGCTATTCAATATACAAAACTGTCTCGTAAACTACAGTTTATAATGTGCAGGCGCGTTAAAAACTTAACTTTTATCTTGTAAATTTAAGTTGTAACTGAATAATTTGTAAATATAAATCACTCTTGAATTCATCTAGAAACAAACAAATGTCATAAACTTCGGCCCAGCCGTTTAGGAGGAGTTCATTGACATTCACACGCAAACAAGAAAAGAAATATATATATATATATATGTGTGTGTGTGTGTATATATATGTATATATATTATATTTTTATATATATATATATTATATTTTATATATATATATATATATATATATATATATATATATTATATATATATATTAAAGATACTAAAGTTAATAATGGCCGAAACCGCTTGTGTTTCATCGTGCCTATGTTACATCTAAACTCATCTCAAAGTGGCTCTCCTTCGAAACCGATTGTATACAAAACGGAAGCTTAATCGAGCCTAGCTATCATCAATAGTAAAAACATATTTATTATTTCTTAAATTTCAATGTTGTTATTTATTCTTAGCACACAATACGTAGGTACATATACTTGGTTATTAATCCACCTGAGAAAGAGATCACATTGCAGATTTCGAAACCTTGTTTAACTGATTACCTGTGTAACTCAACTATGGCAAATGCCCTGTAAACCCCTGTTCTCCTCACATACCTTCCATTATTAAAACATACTATAAAGAAGAACATGTGTTGCCCCAGAGTTTGATGAGTCTGAAAAACTATCAGCATTCTACAAGAGAGAATTTGGTAATAGTATGACACGTACATCACGTGCTTTCCAAAAGGTGGGAGAACCTGAAAAGAACTTGTGTTAAATTATTCGTAATGTGTCACATCGACTTACAAGAAAAATAACATTGACGCTGATGTTGAGCAAGAGACACAAGGAATGGATGTGAGGTGTCAAGTGGCGTGGAAGAAGATAAGGTAAGGTTCTGGAGAAATGTGACAGATGTAGGAAACATTTCAGCTCATCAACATTCATCTATAGCAAAAGAGGTTTTATGAAAGCTGTACCTAATAAAACTATATATTAACTATCCAATTTATGAACTTCTTTTAAAATAATACACATTTTTAAATTGTTACAATCAAAAATTACAACTATACTGAAATAAACTATAATGACTTTTTTATAAGAAACCGCTGAATCTTTGAATTTCTCCAAGTTGCTGTTGTCCCTGAATTTAAAATTTGGCATACGTCTGTCTCATAACTTAAATAGTGCACTGTGTTTATATGTTTGTATAATTTACACAAATCTGTTACTGATGATGGGCATCTCCTTCTATGAGATTAGGATGAGCATAAACTCGTCCTTAGTATCTGCAAGGTATCTCGAAATTGATTTTATCTTTGCACTTTAAAGAATGAGACTACATAGAAAAGTATTATTTCGATTATTGCTATGTATGTAATTTGGCTGAGCGTAATTGAATTCTATCACTCAGTGGCTGGTAAATTTAATTCCTGTCTACCGGGTAGGTTTAGAAATATATTTACCTTTTGATGGTTTATCTGTACGCAAAATATTTCAGAATGGAGTAATCTATAGGCTTAGAAATGCATGTAACTTTAGTGAAGCGTTTTACTCGACACATGATGTGGCATAGCCCTACACGGTTTAATATACATGAAACACAAATATAAATCTAAAATAATATTACATTTGCTTCAAAACCTCCAAGATCATAACTTTGGGCTGTTGAAATAGCCGAAATATGAGTCTTAAAAGTCCCAACTCGTTCTGTCCACCGAGTGGTTTTAAATATATCTTTTACATCTGATGGTATGTCTGTACGCAAAATATTTCAAAATGAAATGAGCTATTTCAGATAGTCCTACCTGGTTGATATACGTGAAACACAAATTCATATCTAAAAGAATATTACATTTGCTTCAAAACCTCCAAGATTATAACTTTGGATTGTCGAAAGAACCGAAATGCGAGTTTTAAAAGTCCTAAGTAGTCTCTAGTAAACATAAGGTTAGCGTGACACAAAGAAGATTAAAGTAAACTGAAAGTGACAACAGCTGGCTGCTTTGTCCCACCTTGTTTACTGTTCGGTTAAGTAACTGTTTTGTTGATCCACAGAGGAAATTACGTCACTCAGTTTTATAAAATGTTCCTCTCTTCGCGTTTTATTAAAAAAGATAGCGAGTCGGTGAAATTACCTGTGAGATTTTTCCTAAGAGAAAAAAAGGAATTTACTCAAACGTTAACCCTTTGTAGTTAGGTGATACCATAATGTATAACACATTCTATAACACGTCTACTGGTGTTAGGAACAATTTAAAATTTCAAAACTGATACCTTATTCTGAAACTTTGTTGATATTAGCTTTGTTAGTATATAAGATGCTGAACAAGTAATGTCATTGTCTGGTATTAGTAAACTGTTTCCAAAAAAAGAACATTTTGTTTATCGCAGTGGATTACTGTCCGAGGTCTTTCTTTATTTAAACAGTTCTTGGAATTGTTCAGTAGAATCAACAAATAACTGCAAATAGTTTAAAATACATTATTATTATTAAATAAGCTTTTATTATTTGCTCTTTTAAATCATTTAAGTTTTATGTGAAATCCGAACCATAGTGGTACTAGTTTTATAAATGGGCTGTAAAAATCTTTTTTAAATGCTGTATTTTAACATTTTAAAAGGCGATAGTCCTCTAATTAAATAAATTATTAAATCTAAAATAGTCTGACCACTTAAAAGTACTACAGACATCATGTACAAATTTGCATATAAACCCAGAAGTTTCTGATATAAGATAACACTGAAAGATAACGGCATGGACAACCGATCTTAAAACATTATAAATGCTTCGTTTTACAGCATTAAAAATAAAAATAAACATTTTAATATATTTTATACTTTTAGGTTTTTTGTTCAAAACCAGTAAAATGACTTTCAAGCGTGGAAAAAGGAACACCAAACAGGATCATAAAAGAAACACAGTTTCTACCTTACAATAGATCTATATCAGTAATGGAAGGGCCATAAAATCAAGGGTCAAAGTCATAAGCCAAGATAAAGGTCAGAGACAGCTGTGCTCAGACTTTTGCATACAAGTGGAGCAAGGCGATGTCAAGTGTCTTGAGAATACAAACGGCTTCATTTGGCACGGTTCAAAACAACATTCTCCTGCTTTAATTTCTCCATAACACCTTATTGTCGAGACAGAATGTCCTGAACAGTTTATTACACGGATTTTTGAAAAGGCGGTTTTTAAACGATTGTGAGAAAATGTTTGATTCATAACTTTATGGAAGCATTTCTATAGGGAGAAATGACTCTTTTGTTCGTTATTACTATCGGATCAATAACTAACTAGGAACACACCCAAATTTGACAGTACATCACAAACTAGCCATTGCAGCTGCAATAACGGGAGTGTTTGGTGTTTATACAATACGAAAGATATAATTTAAAAAAACAATACGATAAGAAAGGAAAAAAGGGGTTACGAAATTTAAATGTCATAAATGAAAAACTAATAACTAAAAAACTTTTAATCCGAATAAAACCAAAATCTATATACAAAATAGACACAAATGACCTAACTTTGAGTATGTAACCTTATCATTTTAGAAATGAATGATAAACGTTATTACCAGACTACCACCAAAGACCGTCTTAGATAATGTTCTGGATCAGTTAAATTAATTAATCTTAGGCTTGTAATTTGGTATCCAACCATTCAAAACGTTTAGATCTTTAGTTTCGTCAGTTTAAATGTATTCTAGTGGTTTTCTAAATGATTTTAGATATCTACTGTAAAATAAAGATTGGAGATGTTACTAAATAATTATATTCTGATAGAGGCATTTTACCCATTAATTTCAAATTTAAGAAAAAAATAATTTAATAATTTTCAAAAAAAGGCTTCAAGTTGTGCTAATTTGGAAACATATTAAGTACAGCGTAATTTCAAGCAAAACATAAATGATTTAAAACTGTGATAAATAATTAAAATCATTGTACATATACTGTATTCAAATTAAGATTCAAGGTTCATTCAGTGTCTGATTTATTTAGAGCAAAAATAAGACAGTGGGAAGATTTGATTTTTTTTTAGTTTACACTTTTACTCGTTCATTGCAAGCTTATAAGTAGATTTATTAAACTTTAATGGGCTTCAGTCCAAAGTATGTACAATGCATATATACCTTCAAATTTGGCCTAGATATTATTACTGAAAAAAATAATATTTTAAGATTAAGAATAACTGGTCAATTTGACATCGTTCATCGAAATTTTGGAAGACTATGCAATGTAAAGTGACCAACACAGTTTATAAATTGTTCAACCAAAAAGGAATTTTTCCACCTATAGCTTAATGTATGTGTTAATAAATTTAAAAAAATGTTGCAATCATAAATCAAAATATTAAAATTATAGGTAACAAGGGGTCTAAATATAAATCTTTAGTGCCCCTAAATACATTTTATTTCTTTGCAGAGACCTTAAAATATTTACCGAACAGCCGATGACAAATTTCACGTTTACGATATCCTTTCGCCTAGTATTATTATTATTATTTCTTTTTAACCTTTAAAACTGAAATGCCTTATTTCAAAAAATATCATAGGTCTTTATGGTAGTGTTCGACGGTTGACAACTGTCATAATGTAAATGGTGAAGTGTGTTAGTATTATTGATGTTTATTTAATTTTAATTTTTAATTTTCAGTACAAAAATATTTATTGAACATATTGTATAGTTTAGTAAATTTAATAATATAAATATTGTGGAGTCCTTTTTAGCCATATAAAAAATAAAAAATTCAAGTCTGCTGGTCACTTTGTTTATTATATATAGTGCGGACAGATAGAAATGAAATTCTCCACCCCCTCTAGTGATAGGACTGGGTCAACGTTTTGACTAGAAGTCTGGACCTGATGAACCTTGTTTTAAATAAGAAGAAAAGTTAAAATAGTGTTCAAAACCCATTTAATAATTGTTTATTTTGGTACTAAAATGTTTTGTTTCTGTAAACGTTCTCCCTCTCTTAACATTTATAACACCTGAGATATGAGATAGTACAGAGTGGCGCATATGTTACTTTAAAACACACACACAAACCATAACAGATACAAAGAGCGTCACTTTACACTAGCCACTGGAACAGACAGCAATGAACTTACTCCCTGTTGCTGCCAACCTAACAATATTACCAAACTATCGAAACAAAATATACCAAATTTATCATACCTGTTAAATGAATCGATCCTGTAGGTTTAGGATTTATCATACCTGTAGGTTGAGCTATGGCATGTCGGATCTAAGACCTTTTCAATCACAACTACATTTCGGCACTACGGCTACCGCCGACCTTTAAGACTGTTCTTCAGCTTCAACACATTACTTCGTATATCTATTTCACTAGAGAAATTCACAACTGTCCGTTTCTATGGTTTTATTTTATGATTTCACAGCAGCATAAACTCAACAGCGTGATGTGGACGTGATAAGCAATTTTTGTAACAATGCCACTTTGGATCAGACGAGAGTTAATATAGTGTTTGCACAGAACCCCATTTCTTATTTTACATCATTGTTCGTTGGATAAAAGTAAATAGTTAGATTCATTAGATTTGTTTTTTTATTTCAACTCATGATATTAATTAACCCAGGGGATTATTTAAAATATATTAATGTATGTTTTATTACGTATTTTTAATTGCATATGCTCAATTATAGTTAAGTTTGGTCCTGTAAATGGTCCTTGAGTTTTTGCAAATTAAAATTAGGTGGAAACTAATGCACTTTTATGAACTAGTTTTTTAATCTTAGTATGATGACAGATGTCTCATTGTAAAGGATTAACTAATATAAATCCAGTTGCTTTTTAATTTTCAAAAATTTAAAACCTTTTATTTTTTAATCATGAGGCAAAATTTAATTTAAAAATAGAACATCAGATTCTCAAAAAACCTAGCAACCTGTGATAATTAAAACACATTTCTCACTGATTGGTGATATCGTTTAGTCACTGGTTAAGCCTCAGCCAATTACAATAACATTCCTTCTTCTTCACTCTCCTGCAGAAGTTCACCCCTAGTTCTGGTGAGTTTGATTGAATGTTTTGACTGAAGATGACGCTCAACAATCATGGCAAAATATTTCAAGCTTGTATTAGCCATTTTTTACACTTTATAATTCTGATAACTAGCTGATAATATTTTTATCGAAACTTTCTTTAAGTATAACTGTTAGTTGTTTCCCTCCCGCTCAATTGTTTTTCCTGCCTTATTAATATATGCAACTCCCATTTGCTAAAAACAGAATTGTAAAGAACCTAAAAACGTAACTCTAAAATGCATATCAACATGTAAGATTCCTCTTCATCTGGATAGACTAGATAACTCCTGGGTTAAAAACAGTTAGACCCCTTTTGTAAGTTAACATGTCAATTATGCCCAAACGATGCAAGAGTCGAGTTTTCATGGCTGACTCTTCGGATTTCTTCAGATGAACTTTGACAGCGTCAAATTTCACACACTGCACTAAGCGGCAGTTGAAATGAAGCTAAAATCAACATTCACGTTTTAATGAATGTTTAATAGTTTGTTTTCCATGTACTAAAACTATTTAGGAGGCGTAATTACTCTGGTTTTCTTAACATGACAAAGAGGTACAAGAACTAATGACTTTTATTAACATTTTCAGTGTCATGGCTGTAACTACTAAACGGTTTGTCAATTCCTTGTATAAAATAAAGTCATGAAAATTCTAAAACGTTGAACTTATTAATTTGCCAGTTTAAAATAAATCCATTATTTTTAATTAGACTGGGATTTTTATTTTAGACAAACCAGATAATATTTAATAGTTAAACATTTTAGTAATAAATGGTACTGAATATTCACTCGGAGCTTACTATTCAAAAAATATTTTATATAGTCTTGTGGTGTCTCATTGATAATTTAAAATATTAATATTCTGGAATATTAATATCTACAATCCAAGTTGTTATATTCCGTTAAGGTCTTAATGAGATTTAATACATTACTTACTAACAGATTATAACTACTTTTACTTATTGGAATATATCTACTCAAACGAAGTGAGGTATCGTCAATCTATAATATTATTTAAAACAACAAGCATTATTTGTGTCTGTTACAGAGGACGTGTCTCCTGCATTAAGTATGAACAAGAAAATAACTTTATTTACTGCTGTTTTTATGTAACAAATCATGTAATATGATATTGAAAAGTACTTTTAATTACTTCTATACTCCTTAACTAAAAACTAAGGGACTAAAATAATTGTAATATGTATTATAGTTACTTTTTATTGCTTAGACTAAAACTACATACTCTACTTTAGTTTTTACGTTCGTGCAGAACAAGTCTGTCGATTAAAATTGTTTCATATTGTTTCTGATAAAGTTGTGACACACGAAAATATGGGTAAAGTTATAAAAGTATAAAATTAAGGAACAATATTAAAGAAATAAAAGATATCACCTAATTTCTAAATAAAGTGTAAGACAAGTTAAACAAGAGGTCGTGTTTCAAACTTCTCCAAGCTCAAGGGAGACGCTGTTCCTGCAAACTTCCTTGTACTATTATAACAATGTGTGCAACGTGTGCTCTAGTATTTGTGTTCTTTGTCACAGTAGTTTTGTGATTTTACATGTAAATTTCTAGGTTATTAAAGAAGAGGAAATGTTAATTTTCCCGCTAATGCCTTAGAGCGACACTCTGGTTAGGGACTTCATAAAGTGACACAATAAGTGAAGGTAAGTAGATTCATTCTTGTTTACTCAACTTATGTGTTAGAGTGACTAGTCAATTTCAAGATAACCTTAAATATATTTATGAAATATATTCATGAAGGAGAAAGTTTTCTTGAATTAGTTTCCTGCAAACAATACACATAAGCGTTTCACAAGGGAGTGACAAATTTGTGAACGTAGTTCTCTGGTAATTAGCGCCAACAATACAGAGTCCCAGTTCGCTGCTAGGATTAGCCGTGGTAATTACTCTCCTAGTCTCCATTGCGATTGTATAGGGGATTATTAAGGATTAAAATAACACATCGTGATATAGCGGCCGAGGCTTATTGAACATTAAAGTTGGTCAGTGGATTGGATTGGAAATACCAGTAATAATATTGTAATATTTATTACTTTAGTTAAACCCAATATCGTGTACTAACTACTGATATCTTAGAACGTTTATCAGTCCAATCTAAACGTTCAAATGTACCTGTAAATTAATTAAATGGTTCTCATATGCGCTTTTACATTCTAATAGACATCAACTTGATGGAGGTTCTTACCTCCACTTTACCTACTCACAAACATTTTATAATCAATAATGTATAGAATTATGCTCCTTATAATCTGTTAGAGGTTTGAGTAAATTATTAACTTAGAACTTATTGCTGTATTTTACTTATATTTATACTTTATAATATCAAGATCCAACAATGAAAAATTAGTAACTTTAGGATATTTTAAAATATACTGATTCCGCATAATGTTTGTTATTTACTCAAAATTTCCCTCCAATACATTCTGATTGACTATTTTAAAAGTCTTGTGTGAAGAAGTACAGGTGTTGGATTGTATCGGTTACTACATGTGACAAAATACCACACACATAAAGGGGTTTGTTTTAACTTAAATAAAATGATTTTATTATATTTTGAAGTTTGAAATGTTAAATAGAATTCTAGCCAAACTAGACTGTTTTAATTCCCAAGATATGCTACAATTTATTTAACACTTGTTTTATGTTGTACTATTCCCCCCCCCCCCCACCCCCCCCATTCGAGGGACATAACTTGAGATTAGTGCCCTAAATTTTTCCTTTTTCCTTATGGATCTTGATAGGAGGTGGCCCCTAACCTCAAAATTATCCATCCAGGATATCCTGTCACTCCAGAAGCAGCGTAAAGGTCCTTATAGGACTAGGTGCAATTTATAAGCTTCTTGTCCAAAGAGAACAAAAAAAAATCGTTTTAGCCAAAAAAATAGTACATTCATTTATTAAGGTATTTTCCTATTTCACTAATGTCCCGTTCCGTTATACAAGTATGTTATCTACAAATTACTCTGTCAATTACATGTACGATTTGTAAGATCTTAATAATAATGACAATTCCCATAAAAATATCCCCACATTTTGAATTTACCATGTGTGTGTGTGTGTGTGTGTGTGTGTGTGTGTGTGTGTGTGTGTGTGTGTGTGTGTGTGTGTGTGTGTGTGTGCGCGCGCGCGCGCGCGCGGGTGTGTGTTTTAGAAAGCAGATTACATCTTTAAATATTAAAAAGGAGAAATCAAAAAGTTTGCTAAGTTTTTTAGTTCAATTCAGACCTGTTCGTAGAACATGTACAATCTTTGCATGTGCATTCTCAGATACTATTATTGATTCGTATGGGCTAAGTAGTATATGTTTACACGTAATTATGAAAATAGTAATGCGTTTATCGTTTAAAATCGTACGTCTAACATTGACTTTTAACGTTATAATGAAATTAAAATTTAAAGCAAAGTATTTGAAGACACAAATTATATTATCAAGTACGTAAGTAGATAGCGTCTGAATCTTTTTAAAACTCGTAATAAATCATTAATTCTTCAGTAAGAAAAAGTGTATACATGTGCAATAACTTTTTATTTCAAATAAATGTACTAACTGGTTTCCACGACAAGGGTTTCTGACTGCTGCATGATTCGTTTGTACTGGTTTGCACATTCACAGAAGCACGATACTTTATCGTTAGGCTATAACATTGATTTTGCCTCCAAGACCTTTGGCATGCCTCAGAACGCGGAATTATAATATTTTTAGCCCATTGAACTGTATCCTCCAGGGCAAAACCAGTAGGATTCTCTACACAAGGTAAATCTATAAGTAGATCCACGCAGTCTCTGATCGTTATAGTGCTGGTTTCACTGTTATCCTTATCCTAGCTTTCGGAATTAGTATCTTAAGGGGGGACCATGAGACTTGGGGAGCCTCAAAATCTGTGCGAGAGGCTAATTTTTAAGGTCGAGGTCATCGCAGCATCCACTATGATAAACATCTTACTTCCACCGAGCGAGGATGGAAGTGGGTACAAGGAGTTTCTCTTACTGTTTACCAAGATTCTTTAAAAATCTTATCAAATTCCAGAAATTTTATATCATTTTATACTTTTAGAAAAAACTTAAAAGTCTATTAATGTATTCATCAAGCAGCCAAACGATCTTTATACAATAGTTATTGCCATTTTATTAATTTTACATTACTATAGGTTACACCTATATTATATTATTTGCTGTTTGTTTAAAGTCTAAAGTTAGTTGTTATGGAAACAGTTATAATGTACTAAACGACACTCAAAATAAGATGTATTTTTATTTATTTACAACATTGGTTTCGAAAAATATATTCAATCGTACCAAGGTGAACATAAACGTTCAAAAGCCTCCGTAATTGCTTGTGGAACGGTGGGTAAATGCTAGTTTTATTTATATAATGTTTATTGTGTGGCCTCTTTGAGTCAAAACCTTAACTTAATTTATCTGCAACCAATTTTTTCCATGCAACATTAGTTTCATATTTATCTACAATATGAGCTCTATTAAGTCTGTATTTAATTATTTTGTTATACATAATATTGTATATGATGAGCTGCGAATACGTATGTACCCAAGTAATATTATTTTATTATTTCTCTGAGATAAAATGCTATAAAACAATATTTTTCATCTTGTTTTGTTTTAGTCGTTTAAAATACCTCCAAGGAAGAAAAGTACCGTTTCAGATAAATATCCTTTGTGCAGTTCATTCACATTTTAGGAAGATTTTTTTAACACAAACAGCGTATTGCAATTTTCACGAAAACATGTTCCCCAGAACCCAGAACCACACCATATTCACAAGTTTATATAAATATATATCGCGGCTTTTAGAAACGATAACTGTGCCAACAAATCCAAATAAGTGAAACTTGGTTTCAAAAACTTAATTTATCTCGGCTAGTTTCCTTGGGCAGCTTGGTGCGCCATTCTCTTTCATTATGGTAACCATTTTTTTGTTCACAAATCTGTCAGTACAAACTTAAAGAAAAAGGAAAAAGTGTTCTAGCATCTTTCTAATATTTGCTAAAACTTTTTGTATGCAACACATTTTTAGCATTACATAAAGTATTCAAAACAACATAAAAATCCCTTGAGACTAATAATAATAATAATTAATAATATTTAACACTTCAGCTCCCAAAATGGCACAGTGTCCAGTCTTGAGGTGAGCAACATTGTCAGCTTGTATAAGCCCTGGGAGTAAATGTGTTAAATATCAAAACTACTCTGGTTACAGTATATAATGTTAAATTTGTTATAAACTCTGCCTACTTCTTCTGACTAACCCTGATGGGCTATTTTTGAAAATGTATTTAAACATTTTACTTTTAATTATTTAAAACCTTATAAATATACAAAAAATTCCGATATCCGGCGAACATATTTTGTTTCAATATATTCTTGTTTCAATAAGTAACATTAATTCCGAATATAGGTTTACATTACAAGCCTAAGAACACTTCCATGTATGTATACATTGTTTTGTTAAAACGAACAGCGAGTAATGAACACGAAACAGAACTGGCAACTCGAATACAACCGGCTTAGATAGGATTGAATGGACAGTCAGCAGACGCTTTTATATCACCAGTGTTGGTTTTAGAAGCAAACTGTTACATTTATTTTGTTATTATATCAATTCTGAAGTGCTTAGTTGTATATTGACAAATGCTAAGTAATGCGTTACGAAACATACCAGTAATGTTAGTTATTAATTCATCGCCGAAAAACCTCCGTACATTCAGTATTTGTATATTGTTCCATTTCACAAATGCCTTGTTCATCTAAACAAGTATATATTAACTTTCCTGGCTAATGCCAAGTGGCATTCATTTCAATAAAAGTTTCAATAAAAATTTACGTTGCTTTATAAGCATCAAAAATTTCGCTTAAATATTTATGTTTAATTTACACTGTTTTGTATTGTTCTTTTTATATTATATTTTATTGTAAGAATAATGTGGTTTGGCTATTTCATGAATAATAATACAAGAAAATAAAACAACACCCACCTTTCTGGAAAGTATACGTATCGCCTTGTATTTACCGGGGGAAAGATCCCCCAGGAAAGATTGGCGATTAGCCTTGTTACCGTAACATGCAAGGTGGACTTGGCTTCATGGCACATTTTGATCGGAGTTAAAATGTTGATAACCGACTTAACACGGCAACAAGTCTGAGCCAAGGTTATTTATGAACGGTCAGCACGCGAGTCACCTGTCTAATGACAAAATGGTTTGTAGTGTGATAAATAAATGGCCCGTGTATTATACAAGGTGTAAGTGTGTGTTTTCCAAGGTGTAATGACTGTGCATATTAGCCTTTCTTAAATAAAAGGCTTCCTTAAACAAAAAACTTGGAACGTTCGTTTATTCAGTACTAACTGTTTCCCATGGCTTCGCAAGTGTTTCATAAGCTTCACCCGTTTATGAGCACTTCTGATTCAATTTAATTATATTTCCAACGCCAATGTAGAGATTGCCTTATTGCCACGATCAAGAAAGTTTTTCAAAGTCAACTCAAGCTTTAAGTTCAACTAGAAATTTATTTTAAAGACAAATATACATAATAACTTAGCGCCTTCAAATAGTATTTGGCTATTTGATATACTTAATTGTCAAGTAATTGCAGTTTATAATGTGCAGGCGCTTTAAAACTATCTTTTTCAGCGCCGCCTGGTGGCGAGATACATCAATGGGCATATTGTACAAACCTTCTCCGTGGAAAAATACATAAACATGCAAATTTTCATAATGATTAATCAAATAGTTTATGATTATATTTAGGACGTACAAACATTCAATTGCATATATATATATATATGCAAAATTGCGATATACAGGTATAATATATCACATACACACACACACACACACATTCGTTATCAATCATTTTAATATCAACACAGAAGAAGAATATCTCATACAAGATAAGTATTCTCAGCTAAAAATTTAAATTAGAAGCTCCGTACTTTTATTCAAACACAATACTTTATTTTCTAAACAACGCGAGAGTTTTTTATATGCCGAACGAAAGAGCACGGTTTAAGCCATTTTAACACAACCACTGCGGTAGACGCCTTGCCGCGTGGAAAAATAGGAAGAGTAGTTAATGTCACTTAGTATTCCTGTACAGCAGTAGAGGAGTTTACCAATTGTATTATACCTAAAACGTTATTCTACGGTAGTTTAAATAACTTTTTCGTAGGCGATTTAAGTTATTGCAGTCTTCCTTACACCAAGTTATTTATTGGCAGTTACAAATAATTAAGCGTTATTTTAGACTAAATTATTAAGGACCACATTTAGACTATATAAAATATAGACTACTAGCAGTTGCCCGCGGCTTCGCACGCAATTTCCCTTTGAAAACAGTACACTGTATTCACTTATTCTTTTTCTATCACATTCTAAACATTGCTGAGATAATTGATAGTCGTTTCTTCGTGAGCCTTTCGGGCGCATTATGAAGGTATGTACCATATTCCTGCCTCTATCTTTCGTGGTTTTTGCTAGGTGTTGATAAGTTATTCAGAACAATTAATGTATATGGATGAATCTCGGTAAACTAATTAGGTTATAAAGAATCAAATTCGGTCTGTTAAAATGAATTTTCTGTCTAAGATATTTCCATTATTATTTATGAGTGTGCCTTCATGAAAATGTATCAAAGAAACCCAATTTCGATCATAAAGTGTCTTCTTTCGGCTCTTTTCATTTACCTTCGATGTAACCAAATTCGATTACCTTATTTGCAAAAATTCACGGATTTGTACAATCAGGTTGTTTTCATAATAGCGTTTAATAGTATTTTTATTGCATTAGATAGTTTATTGATCATTGGTGCAATCTGAATTTTAAATTAGGCAATGACGTCTTCTATGCAACCTGCATTACACTACTGATCAAGCACTTTCTTTCTTTCTTTCTTCTTGTTTGCTGAATTTCAGCAGGCTCTGCTTACTTTGAGCATGGAACCTCGATAAACATTCTTGTATGTATGACCAGTTTTTTTTTTACCTTATTTATAGATTTAAGAAAACTTATTTCCATATCAAAGCTCGTTAAAAGATCTTTCAATATATAAGGTGGATCTATTTTCTTCGCTTTCAGTTTAGTGAGCAATTCATGTCTGAAGTCGTTATATTGCACACAATCAAAGATTAAATGTTGAAGACTTTCTATGGAACCTATCAAGCACTTTACAATACAAATTTTCTAAATTTTAAATGTAAACACATGTTTCTGCCTCTTTGATGAACTTCAGCTGAAAGTATTAACAGCTGTTAAGTATCAGTTCGCTTTGTATTACGTGTCGTAGCGCAGTCTGTCGGATCCAATATAAAACACTCCAACATCAACAACAATTTATAATTAAAAAATTAATTAAATAACCTAATTAAACTGGACCAAATTGTGAATCAAAACCATTCTCGAATTCCACTGATAACACACACACAATTTCATCAAAATCGGTCCAATAGTTTCTGACTCTATAAAGGACAAACACACAAACATTCATTTATATATATATACTATATATATAGTATATATATATATATATATATATATACAGTGTACGATTTCTAGAAATTGAGGTACCCGGAACTACAACCTGCCGAGACTTATCTCCCACCCCCTTCTATTATATATCGTTCCATCACCCCGCAAAACAGTGTTTTTCCTGTGTAAAGAATTAGGTTCTTGAAAGGAAACAAGAAGATTTTATAGAACTCAAACTTCTTTTATTAGCATAAATAGCAGTAGAGCAATACAGCGTTTACTTTTTTGTATTCGGATTCTTTTTAAAATATAGTCCAAACTTTAACTTGTTTTCATCGTATTTCTTTTCTCTTGATATCTCCTTACTTTTAAACAGCTATTTAGCACTGAGTGGTGTCCAAGAGAAAGAAACAAGCCAAGTGTCAACGTACTTTTTCTGGTTGAAACAACCGGAGAAGGAGGTCCATTTATTTTTACAAACAACAGGCCATACACCGTTGTAATTTTTGAGTGACGATCTCAGAGGTGTTATTATTAAATTCATTTGATGAAACCCTCTTTTTCACTTTGATGAAAAATGGCAACTGACCGAGTTGATCGATTGCTCGAGCCGACAGAGCTGTCTGGTTAATGTTCTGGAGTATATATATTCTCTGAAACCCGTTATTAACTGCCTTTCATTAAGCTTAAACCTGAAGCAAGTTCCATCATTTCGATTTCTCCGAACGTTATTGGGATGTCTTCAGGCCAGTTTCTAGTGTCCATAACTTTGAAAGTTTCTGCTAACTTAGTGTCTTTTTCATTTAACAATATCGCTTCAATAGACGTTTTCAGTACTCAGTAAAATATTCCGGGTTTCATCGGTTTGTCGTTTACTCGACTAGCTTTTGTTTCGAGAGGGAACACTGAAAAAAGACAAGTTTTCAACTGCTTCTTGGGCCATTTTAGAGTATAGACCAGGAGTTGTTTTCCTTTCTCTTCGAATAAAGCAACTACGATTTGCAATTTTTCTATTTGCATAGCTCAAATCTGCGTTGGCAATGCTGTGAAGCTTCACTTAGTTCTGAAATCTCTTGTAAAGCGTCAGCCATCAAACCCAGGTCTAATATGAAATTTGTATCTGGGATTTTGTTGAGGAGGCCAGGAAAAAGTACTTCTTTCTTTGTTGTCTCTAGTTGTATCATTTGAAGCTTCTTTGAAGTGCTGTACTAACGCCTCGTAGGGACTCCCATACAGCTGAACAGATCTGAAACTAGATTGCGACCCAACGGGTGCTCAAAAAACTCTTCCAATTTTTTAAATTTCTGCCTCTAATAGATTCGCACAGTTTTTCCGGAGTTCCCTACTGTTTCTCTGGTGAGGCGTGATAGATAACATAGAGTTTATCAATAAAGTATTCTTGAATCTGCTTACTCCTGAAACAGATTTAATAACGTCTGAAACTGACAGCTCAAGTCTGAGGTTTGCACCAGTGCCAGAGAATAATAGAAGGGAATTTCTGACAAAATAATGCCCCAATTCCTTTGTGTTTTCCGAGCATGGGTTAGCAGCCATCCATCACAAATTAAGCTTGTCAAGTTATCGCTTAAAAGCTGCTCAGATAATCAATTTGAATGAAGGCAGTTCATTAATGAGTCAAATACTTCTTTAGCGGTAACGCCATCAAGTTCTACCAGATCCAGAAATACGTTAGTGGGAGCCACACACTACCAGTTTTTTTTCAAAGAACACCGGACGTATACAATAAAACTTGACTTATTACTTAAAGGAAGTGGATTCTTCAATTATCAGACCAATTTTTTTGTCTCATTCTCAATAATTTTCACTTACAAATTTTTTCTTCGATTCCTTACTGGTGTGCAAAGAAATGGTAGCACAAGCTTTGTCAGATCAGAATGTAAAATGCGACCTATGTTGATCCCGTTAAGTTCTTGCAAATCTAATTTCTGTTTCAAAATAATTAAAGGATTGATTTCCTTTAACAACCTTGTATGCCGTTCGAAATATTTTCTTCAGTCACTTCTTTTTCCTGGGAACGCTGTTGTTTCAAGATATTTTTATCCAATGCTCCGTCTTTAAAGCTTCGGATAAAAATTTCAATCTGCTGCTTTAATGGGCCAGCACTCTCTTTGTGGTCATGAATTTTTTTCCTTAAATGAAGTTGTTGGTTTTCTTCTCTTTTGTTTCTCTCCATAACTGTCTATCTCACCATTTGCCCATTCTTTGAAATTTTCATGCCTGTTTTTTTCTTTACAAAATAAGATCCCAACTTCCTTACAAGTCCTACATCCTAACATTCCATTTTTTTAATAAAACAACCAGTCATACCTTTTTGCTAAATTCAGTTTTTTTGCGAGTTATTCCAACAATCTGGCAGGTCATCGTTTGCCATTCAAATCTGCTGTTCTTTTTCTTTAGGTGTTTCACATTAATTTCAAATCTGGTTACCTTTTCACTGCTAGAAGATAATTGTGACGTCGATGAAATCTGTTGTTCATGGTTGTCTGGACGTGCAACAGTTCGTTTAAGTCTTTTACTGTCACCCGAAGACAAAAGTAATCTGTTAATTTTCTGTTCATTTTACTTCACATTAAACACTTAACTAACAAATACAAACAGAAAATATGTAACCTCAATGAAGTAACATAATAAATGCAAGAAAACCATGTTTTCGATGGAGAGGCGCATACACATTTGAAACCACTACTACTGAGCAACTGAGCGAATGCGTAACTACGACACAGCCAAACGGGCAGGTCTATACGTCGCTGATGGTGGAGAGGGAACATGTGGGGGGGGAAGTTAGTAATCGGGCGAGTCTATATAGCACTGACGGAGGGGAGGACGCATGTGGAGGAGGAAAGATTAAGAGGCTTCTGGCGCATTTTAAAAACTGTAGGCACTTCGAGATAGCTTCGTGATACATTTGGAATTTTTTATTATTGATTGCGAGGTAAACTATAGTAATCATATATTTTAAGAATTTGATGTTCATAATATAAAATTTGGTAATTAACTCACCAAACCCAAAAATTTTACTTTTGGTTTCAGTGCTTTTTTGTACAGATTATTATTATTTTGTTGAAGGAAAGAGGTCCCGGAACGCCGTTCCGCCGCGTTCCGTCTCAAATCGAGCCCTGTATATATATATATTTATATATATATATATATACATAAATATATATATATTATATATATATATATATAGAGAAGAGAGAGAGAGAGAGAGAGAGATTGTTAATAAATAAAATGTTTTTCAGAAACTTCACAGTAGGTCTATAATTTACCATTCTCTAAAACTATTGGGATACAATGCCAGAATAAAATTAGTCAGGATTTTCAAAACATGATGGTTTGTAACTCCTACAAGCCCTATCTTTACTTACTCCATTGTTATGCAGTAAATTAATTCCTATCGGATGTTATAATAGGATTTCCAAAAAGATATAACATTTTGCTTTCTGGAAATCCTCTCAAATACATATATAAAAACACTCTACACCTGATAAATTTAATGAGGTCTTCAGTTCATCATGAGATAAAGCAATAAAGTTTTGTACCACTGAACCAGGTTTATACTTGTAGCACATAATTATGGTTATGACGTAGTTTATAGATAATAAATATAACGACAAGCCTGGCTCGTTATGACCATTATTATATTCTGATGCATAATTCGTTTATTCCCAGTTCCAAACTCATAATATGGGATGGAAAGGAAAAATTTACGGCTTTGTTCGAATCATTACTATCGAAAATATTTTGGCAAACTAGATCCAAATCCAATCAAACGTATAAATGAATGATTTTGTTCTTTTCAATTGGTGTAAAAATATGATGGACAAATTTAAAATGTTTTATCATTATTAAATTATAACGGTAGTTTTAAGAAATTTTCGAAAGCAATTTAAGTTATGCAGTCTTTCTTAAAGTAAATTAACTATTGGAAATTACTAATATCTAATCATTATTTTAAATACTATATTGACCATATTCACACTATATAAATATAGACTATTTTTACTAAATAAAATAGTATATTGAGAAAACTCGCACAGTAGGTCAATAACTTATGATTCGCTAAACTGTTAACTTAAAAGCGTTTACTAATTACCAAAGTTTTCTCCCCGTTTATAAACTGACTTATTAAATACTTTTTTAAGCTAAATGTTAAAAAATTCAATGATGGAAAACTTTATAAAAGTGCAAAAATGTCGGTTTTTTTACTAACGTATATCCAGTAAATAAAGTTAATATTGATTAATTGTTGTTCGCCAATTGGTATTTTAATTAATTCTACTGTTACCTTTTCATTTAATGTATATGTAATAGATGTATGTAATTAAATCAGGGCAGTACATGTTAGAACAATCATTATAAGAGTGTAACATATTGTAATATTGAATAAGAGTGAAAATATTGATGTGAATAAAGATAAAGTAAAGAAATTAAATATTTAAAATAATTTAACGAGAAATATCGTCTATTTCATTTAGGAAGACATGCATTTCCAACCAAAAAGCAAATCTTACATAGAGAATAAACGTTTATAAATTCAGAGTAGATAATGTTTAGCGCTTTATAATGAAAATTTAACTAAAATAAATGAATTTTATTGTTCGTGTTAATATCGGATCCGCTTGGTGTTTTAAAAGCTTTTGCTGACTATCCATTCAATGGCTATCCATTCCGAGCCACTGAATAGTGTGTTTCCAATT
This sequence comes from Homalodisca vitripennis, assembly GCF_021130785.1. NCBI lineage: Eukaryota > Metazoa > Arthropoda > Insecta > Hemiptera > Cicadellidae > Homalodisca > Homalodisca vitripennis. The sequence goes on from NC_060212.1 coordinate 21,359,487, forward strand.
CTGTACATGTTCATTACTCGCTATTCGGAATGTATATAAAGTCCAAGCTTGGTACTTGTAAGATTCGTATTACTGTGCAATAATTAAACTTAACACTACACATATGCCCTGCCTCGTTGTTAGGAATCCGACATTGTCTTTACAAAGTCTTATTGTTTTCTCTAATTCTGTCCGTCTATGCGACAACTCTCAGTAGGAAGGTCCTGGAAACTTGAAACTTGATACATTGGTTCCTCTTGGCCCAAGTAAGAACGCTATTGATTTTGGGATCAAAAGATCAAAAGGCAGTCCGTCCTTCAGCTCGTATGTGGTTTACCTCCTAATAGAGGGATCCTAAAAGATTTTGAAACTTGATACATTGGTTCCTCTTGGCCCAAGTAAGAACGCTATTGATTTTGGTGTTTAAAGATCAAAAGGCAGTCCGTTTGTCAGCTCGTATGTGGTTTACCTCCTAATAGAGGGATCCTAAAAGATTTGAAACTTGATACATTGGTTCCTCTTGGCCCAAGTAAGAACGCTATTGATTTTGTTGTTTAAAGATCAAAAGGCAGTCCGTCCGTCAGCTCGTATGTGGTTTACCTCCTAATAGAGCGATCCTAAAAGATTTGAAACTTGATACATTGGTTCCTCTTGGCCCAAGTAAGAACGCTATTGATTTTGGGATCAAAAGATCAAAAGGCAGTCCGTCCTTCAGCTCGTATGTGGTTTACCTCTTAATAGAGGGATCCTAAAAGATTTGAAACTTGATACATTGGTTCCTCTTGGCCCAAGTAAGAACGCTATTGATTTTGGTGTTTAAAGATCAAAATGGCAGTCCGTCCGTCAGCTCGTATGTGGTTTACCTCCTAATAGAGGGATCCTAAAAGATTTGAAACTTGATACATTGGTTCCTCTTGGCCCAAGTAAGAACGCTATTGATTTTGTTGTTTAAAGATCAAAAGGCAGCCCCTCTATCACCTTGTATGTGGTTTACCACCTAATATAGCGATCCTAAAAGATTTGAAACTTGATACATTGGTTCCTCTTGGCCCAAGTAAGAACGCTATTGATTTTGTTGTTTAAAGATCAAAAGGCAGCCCCTCTATCACCTTGTATGTGGTTTACCTCCTAATATAGCGATCCTAAAAGATTTGAAACTTGATACATTGGTTCCTCTTGGTCCAAGTAAGAACGCTATTGATTTTGTTGTTTAAAGATCAAAAGGCAGCCCCTCTATCACCTTGTATGTGGTTTATCCCCTAATATAGAGATCCTAGAACTTGAAAATTGGATTTTGAGTTCCTGTAGTAGTCTAGGAGGGAACTGTTGTATAACTTAAAGTTAAAAAACTTTCTGACATTTTTATCTTGCTATCATAATGGCGACGAGAGAACACAGAATATACAATAATTTCTAAAGTATAATCATATGATAGAGTAATACATAAAGAATGTACTCTTATTGATTGGGCAGTATGTATTTGTTACGTACATAGGCATCTAATCTAGTATATCCTTGTATCTGTGAATTTAACTGATCTTACGTATATGTGAGGTACTTTTCCAAAGAATAATGAAGTAGCTATTTTAGGAAAATTCCTGTACCTTAAGAATTACTTCGTGGTAAATGATGGTTAAAATTTCTAAAAGGCGGGACAATACAAGAAAATAAACAATTTTTCGGACTGTATTAATTTTATATTATTTTATTGTACATTGTTTGGTTATTTCAGCATGGACTTATTTTTGTATCGTTTTATTTCATGTTTCAAAACATGAGGGTTCAGATTGGGACATTCCAATATAAAAACCTGCCTCCATAACATTAAATGCTATTCTAATCCTTTGTGCCTGCATTGTTCATCATGTAGGCTCAAGTATTATTAATAAGCCATATAGATATATAGATCAATAAGAGATATTTTACTGATCGGTACTACCTCGAAGGATTGTTTTCGTATGTAGCCAATATTGTAAGGCTTCCATAGCCCTAGCTGATGGCCAAAGGCATTACTGTCAGCCCGTTTAATCACTGCTTTATTTTTTATTTTTTGCCTCTGCGAATTAAATCGTTTTCTTTTGCGTTTTTTATTTATTTTCTAAGCATTTCCGTTTTGAAAAGCATTAAATATAGAGAGGTGACTAAAGAAAACATTTACCCATTATTTCATTTAAAACAAGATAATTTAAACACCTTCCTTCGCAAGATGTGGCCTACATTATGTAAAAGACAAAATTAAAAATAGGAAACCTTTTTAAATTTATTTTTTAGATGTTCAATATTAAAACAAAAATTATAATCTCTCATTATGGCCCCATGTATTGAGTCACGGAGGAGAGGATCGTTAGTCAACCCATTGCTCAAATTAAACCTTCAAAGATTTACTGGCTAATTACCAGCGAGTACAGAACCACAAGCACTTTTCTCCGTGGTTGAATATCAGGGTTAGTGTCAGTTGTATGACATCATAAAATTACGACCGTCGCCACAATCAAAGTCATTTACAACCAGAGGTATTTCAGTTGCGGTCGAATATGACTATAGTTTTCAGAGTGTTCCTACATTATAGAATTAGCTGGCAGATTGTATATTTTGGAAATGCATTATTGAAACCTAGCGAAAATAATAGGATTAGTACTTAACTACTTCATCTAGACAGACCAAATGCTATCTGACTAAACATGGTTTTACTTCCCAAAAGTAGATTACGTAAAATGAAACATGATCTTGTTTTAAATACTCTAGGACTATACAGTCCTTTTTTACAGTTAAATTCTTCCTAACGTCATAAAATATGTAACCAACATTTTTATTTTTAAAGAAATAACTTTTTGAATTATTTATTATTATTTTTAGAATTACTATTGAGATGAACCAAGTTTTAAAGTGTCTTAGCTTCTTAAGCGCAGGTATATCAGTCCACAATGATCCTTTTTATCAATTACATCTGTTATATTTGAAGGGAATTCATATGTATCATTGTACTCATTAGGAATTAAGATCTTTCTACCGACAGCCCCTACACTATATTCAATTTTTATGTCTTCCATGTTTTGCTAGCTTTTAAAGATTTCATCCAGATGAAGAACTTCGTGCCAAAGAAGGTATAAAAAGAGTGTATGGACTCTGGAAGGGTTTTTTAATGACACGAGCTGATTGTTTGTACAAAAAGGTAATCGATTACGACATGATTTTATTGAATCTTTTCCGGATTTTCCTCTTGTGGCAGTCAAGAATGACCTTTAAATGGCTCGTTATGAAGACTTCATAGTTTGATTTCTTTGGGAGCATGCTTTTAGAGCAAATCTTCTTCAGACTTCTCGTACAAATAATCTCTCCAACCTTACCTATGTGTTGTTTCATGTGCATAAATTTAAAAATTAAGTAAAATACAGAAAGTAAAATAGATAAAAGAAGCCGAAATATTTCAAGATTTCAATTCTGTTTGCGCTTGGTGATAGACAATCTGTAGTCTACGTAAAGCATTTAAAATCAGTACAAAGTAGTGATGCTCAGGAGCAGAAAGACAATTTTCATTTTATAAGCACATCCTGTTTTTTTCTTTTTTTTTAATCGATAGAGGACTATCTCGAAACTCAGATATATATATATATATATATCGATTTGTAAACTGCTTCCCATCCCCTGTACTATTTGCTATTACGGTACCCGCGTCCTATAGACAAGTAAAAGCATACAATATACTAAAGTCCCCTCAGTCTGTCAGACCTTACATAATAGTGGGACACGCTTTATGTCCTTATCACAAAACACGTTTAAATTCCATTTACTCCCTCCACGTTCACGTTTTAATCAAGTAAATTGCTCAAGTCAATACAAATGTATCCTTGCGTTTCCCTTCGACCTTCAAATGAATAACTTATACCTTTGTAACTTTGCTTCTACATTGCTGGCGAAATTTTGAAAATAAAATACTAAATGGTGTGTTTTCATCTGAAGTCAGCTGGCAAAAAACATTTTTTTTTGTTAAAATTACTAAATAATAATTTTTTGCTTTTTACAATAGCGTAAAGTAATAACAATGAGTGAATTCTTATAACTTATTATAATTACTATTTAGTTAAATATTTGTATTATCTTTTCAAACTGCTTACTACATTTAATGCAGTCAAGATATTGACACACACCAAGTGATTACTGATCAAAGAAGCATAAATACAAACACTAAACTACCAATTTGTTTAACAAAGCCATAAAGATTTTTAGGGTTTAGCAAGGCGTAAGATTGAAATATAAGTGAAATCAGTTAATTTATGGTTACAAAATAGTAAGGTGCCTCTGAATAACATAATATTCCTTTGTTATTGTAGATTTACAAGTTTTAGTGAGAAGGAGTGAATATGAATATGAATGAAATAATAGCATCCACCATAATACAACATATATGTATTGAGACTCTAAAACAAAACTCGACAATATCAGTTGATCTAAGAAAATGCATATACATTCAATTCTTACTTTTGAATTACGATTTTAATACAATACAAATACAAAAATATATATACTTATATATTATATGCAGGAAACTAATTAACTCCTGATACGCCTGGATATATTCCAAACGGTTTGAGATATCGATATTTCCTGCCCCCCCCCTGGGAAAAGGGGGGTAGAAGGGGATAACTTCCCAAATTGCAACTCGGTCTATTTAATAGAATCACAATGACATGAATAAAACATCCATACGACGCACGTTTCTTGGAAAAGTCATGTGCTAATAACTCATTATATTTTAGGCTATAAATAAAGTCCTGATACGCCAGGATACATCCCAAAAGGCTTAAGATATCGATTTACAACCTTCAACATAATTATTAAAATAAATTTAGGGCGTTTTTGAGGATTTTAAAGGGGGTGATTTATTTATCATCCAGTATGCATACACACACGCACGCTTGTGTGTCTGTGTGTGTGTGCGTGTGTGTGTGCGTGTGTGTTTCATTTTACTTGATTGAAGGATTAACTAGCACATTGAATTTCTCAATCGGCGTTAAACCCGTGCAGCAAAAGACCATAGAAACATACGTTAGAATTATAAGAACTACCATCGTACAATAGAACTAGTCAGGTACAGTCAAATAACATTATATAATACAGCTAGTGATGTATGTTTATTTACATTTTTTTATACATCCCTCAAGGATGGGTGCTTTTATAGTCTGGAAGAAGTTGTAGAAAAGAAAATTATGAGGGACTACATCGTACGACACACCTGCTCAGGTTCTGGCATATAATATTGAACGAAATAGTTACTCAGGTAATTTCGTTGATAATCGGCCAATATAGACATTCTGGTATGTATTTAGTCCTTAACATTAGAGACAGTAATACAGATGTCCAGTTATTGTCTTACAACAGTGGATAATTTAGCTATCTAGACTTTATCATATAACAATGCATGTTGTAGCTAGTCAACTATTGCAATATAACAAATCAGCGGTACGTACGTTACGTGTAGACTGGTGTAACATTTCAAAGTCAGATACCGTATATCTGCAGTAAAGTTTTAGAATAAGTCTTAGATTCTTACAACAACATTTTACAAAGAACACGAATATTTTTGTAAATTAGCATTCTAGAATCAAAGCATTAGAGACTTAAAGCATAGTTTAGCTACTATGGTTAATTTAACCGAACGCGTTATATTACCTCATATTTATTTAAAGCTTTGATATTAAGTAAATCTTACTATGCTAGAGTAAAAAAGGAACTTTTTTCAACGTTATTTAATTAATTTAAGCAGTGCTTTTAACAGTATAAATAACGTAATCCTAAGTCTGACTTACATTAAGTTCACGTAACAGGCTCGAACCCAGAAGAAACCCCACCTTTATAGATACTTGAAGCAGACTCTTCCTCAAAAGTGACAGTGATATTCAGTATATTACCAGCCTCAAACCTTCGAACGATCCTCAAGTGCCTAGAATCACCCGGGAACATTTCAAGGAACCGTTCCTGGATCAGTTCATTGAGATCTTGAGTGATCACGCTTCGCGCGTTCCATTCAGGGTGGACCTCCCTAAACCACTCCCCCAGGCGGAACTGCACCACGTGGTCGCTAAAAGTATAAATTGACTTAAGGGTAAATACTCCATCCCTCTCTCTCAGTATGATCCTCTCCTTCCTGTAGTTTCCTTGGGTGATCTCCCATGAACTGCACTCTCCGGCTAGCAACACGTCGTAGTAGGCTTCATCCTGCTCTACCAAAAAATAGGTTTGGTTAAATGCTTCTCGCAGGAATTCCAGGTTGGTGTCTCGGGGTTTTGAAGTGTTTTCTTCCAAATGGGTCATCAAGTTCCACACTAAAAGTGCACCAAACGTCATAAATACGTTTTTAGGAATGACAAACTTCATCATCAAAGTTGTATAAAATATAACGTCAAGATTAGACACTTTAATTTAATTGGATTGTTAAAAGGCCGCTTGCCATAAATGTATTTGTTTTGATGGATTATATCTGAAAATCGTTTTGGTATAGTATTACAGTTCTCAAATCTATTTTCAGGTTATGAAAAACAAATAAACTAGGAACATCTGTTAATTGTACAGCCAAAAGGTACACATGGTATAGTAAATGGGTAGGGTACGATAAGCAGACCCGGTTTTTTATATCAAAGAATGTAGTCATCGATACCTAATATTCGCATCTCAAATCCTAGACCATCAATCGATATAAAATTACCTATTGTCCTCAATAATAACAATCATATGTTTTAAGTTAAAATATCTATTTAATATTTACAGTGATCAAACAAATTATTATAACCAAAATTAGGAAAACTGAAGACGATCATATTTGCTCCTCTCACAGTTACAGTTGTTTCTTTCCCACAAGTTTCACATAATGGGTGTTTCCGTACGAGTCCAACATGTTGAAGCCACGAAAAACATGCCTTGTCATCTTTCAAAGCAATGTCGTGTAGTTTTCTAAAATTGACTGCCATTTTTAATAATCAAAATTACTTATGTAAAATTAAAATATTACCCTACGTGTATTATTTTTAAGTGTTTACAGCTGTTGATATAGATTATTTAATTTAATAGTTCAAAATAATTAATCAGTATCGATTGATAATATCAATGGTTATGATTAATTAATATCGTTTGCAAATTTCGATATAAAAAACCGGGTCCTCTTATCGTACCCTACCCTAGTAAATACACTTTATACATAAATGTGTATTTAGAAAAAAAAACATTTCCGGCCATTAAAACAATTATTCGGAGGTAACTTTTCCCACTTAGCAGGCCAATGCCTTTGCCTCGATGTGTTCAAATTTCCCCTTAAGAAACTTGTCATTATACAGTATATGCTTTGTTTTGAAACCATTGCGATGGTAAAAAATGTGTATTAGTAATATGAAGCAAGATTTTTCTCAAGTACGGCCTTAGAACAATAGTTTATATTAGCTACCAATAATTCTGTTTGGTAGATAATATTCCTCTCAAGAAGCTGGAAAATGTTTCGTTTGTCTGTTTGCGTGTTCGTAAAATACCTCTAAAACAAAGTGACCTTTGGATTCCAAATTTTGCAGGAAGCTTCATTTCTATATAAAAGCGAATTAAGTTTTAAGATGGATATTGGTTGAAAGTTAGCAAATATTTGTACATTTTTCTTATAGATAACTATGATGGCAACGATAAAATAACAGAATAAATCAATTTGTAAGCTATTTGAGTAAAAGCATATGAGAAGTTATAACGTGACATTTGTACGTTTAGAGTAAAACAAGAATATGAAGATAAAAGTTAATGTGAAAAGTTAATGACAAGACTTATTATAGGGTAATGTAATACCCTACGTTGCTCACCGGAACTTTTAGTGTATTTGAACACTCCAATGAAACCTAACTTGTGAAAAATATTTTAATTAGTAGTGGCAAGATATTTGAGAAAGATTTCTGTAGACTTTTAATTTTATGTGAAATTTAATTTTTACTTGAACAAGAATGAGTTCTACGAGGTGCATGTCCAATCATGGTATTTGGCTGAGCATTGAAATATATCACTCAGTAGTCTGACACAATTTGTCTTTTGTCTACCGAGAGATGTAAAGGTTCCTTTCTGTTTCATGTCAATTCACAGGACTTCTCGAGAAGGAGGTGAACTGCAGACTTCAAATGTTGCGTACATACCTTGCAGAACCAATAACCGAGAAAATTAGAGCTTATTTTCGTTTTTTCTTTTGTGTGTGACTTCCTTTATTTTACCTTCGACAACTACTAGTGTATTTAACAGTAATAACCCTGTAACTGAATCTCTAAAATAGAATCCTGATTACTAATAAGCTGTATTCTAATAAGTAATAACAAAAATATCAAGATTCCCATGTGGTAAATGTGATGACTTCTTAACATCTGATACAGGCAAAGTATCTTTGTAAGTCTATCAGAAGGTATCTGTCAAAATAGTCCTTTTAGAGAGTAAATTATGAATGATACTGAACTCAAAGTAGTGACGAGTCGACCTACCTCGTATAGACTTACCGAGGCGCACTACGCCAGACAGACGAAATACGTCAACGTTATCAGCACCCGCCAACGTTAAGTACTGATAGAGCGTTGCTTATTAGGAAGGAGTACTCACTGACTTCGATTCTCAATGACTTGGGATCGCTTTCAATACTTACTTACGTTGAATTATTTTACTAGACTCATCCTTTTCCAGCTGCCTGAAAATTTATATTTCAACTGAACTTTAAACTCTTTATCAGTTCTTTTTAAGAAAGCGGAGGAGAGGCCGATCTCCTTTTAAGTCGTCCTCATGGGCCACTGGCCTGTGAGAGGGTCTTATCAGAACAGTATAACGGTGAAAGACGATACAGTACGAGGTTGATGGTACTGATAAAAAGTGCAACGGTCACAGACAGGATTTGAACCTGCGCTATCTCTAACTCAGACCCTAAGTCCAGTGACAACCCGCTTGGCCATCGGCACTCCCATTTAGCAACGAGTAGAATTAGCAACTAGAAAGCGTTGTTGATGCCATATTGTTCATTCATCATCAATCATATGTAGGCAAGTACTGCGATATTATTTTATTTTTTATGCTCGTATTTCGTTTTATTCATTATTTTTTAAGATGTTATGAATAACTTTTCTAATTCTTTATGTATTTAACGGCTAGCTACAAGATTGTTAACAAATCTTGGTATCTATAAGGGGAATCAATTTTTAATCCATCAACTAACTTATTATCAGGTGGCTAGATATTATGGACATCACTGGAGTCAATTCCCGAATAGTTTACAATGCTGTTAATCCTTCCTTGTGTGAAAACAGACGCGATTATTTACTTTCGCTAGGAAAAGAGCTGATAAGCAAATATCTGATTCGTCTTCCCAGCAGAAAAGCCTTCCAAGAGAACTTCAATAAGACATATGTCTTAGAAAAGGTGATGAAAACTCATCGAAGTTGATGAGCCCCAACCTTCGTCAAGCACGCCGAAAGGAAAAAATGTAGTTTGTTCCCTCAAAAAAGAACAAATATATTAAATCAAATGTTCTAAGTGGTGGTGTGTGTAAGGAACACGGCCCTACTGAAGTGATTTGCGTTAGCCTCAAGCAGAAAGGGGCAAAGTGAAAAGTGTAAGACTATGAACCTTTAGTGTAAGACTTCAGCTTAATTTAGTGATATTATGTTATATAGTAATAGTTTTTTATATTAAACATTCTTATTTTAACAATAAAATAATTCATTTAAAAAAATTTTTGTAAAATAAGCCGTTGTGGAAATACGTATTATTTTTTCCTTGAAATTGCAAAAGTTTTCATTTTAAAAAAGGTTAAATATTGCGTAAGTCAGGTACCACATGGCGTGTTGAAAGAGGTATTAAATATCCTTTGAACCGTCATAGACATTTATTTTTCAAAATCCCAAAATCATCGGTCAAAAAAGACCCCTTCATAGTAATTGTATTACAACAAATCACCATGGTAATTAAGTGTTAAATATCTATGCTTTTATTGTCAGGATAATAATAATTAGTGTCATCGATATTCAAAAGCTATAAAGCTTTTTGTGTACGCGACGTTACTGATAAAGTTTTCCCTCTTTTTAGCTCACTGTAAGTGGCGAAGCTATTAGATTTTTTATTATTTTGAGTTAAATCAGGAAATATGTTTACTGCGCAACAAGTGCTGAGGATCTTTATCTGGATATTGACTATGCCCGGATAATTGACTAGGAATAAAAGAGGAAGGAATACATACTGTATATATATACCGTTTAAATTCTATGTTAAAATACGGTTATTAAATTTTATTCTCTTGTTCTAGTACACTTCCTAATCTACCAAAAATGGACAGTTTTCATCATGTACCAATTGGTGCCAAAATTTAAATTCCTGTACATTTAATTATTTTTATTATGTTCAAACAATGGCCGATTGTTTTTTATTTAACTTTTACTCATTGTAAGATAGTATAAGTAGTGTCAAAAGACATGTGTCAAATAACCTTTTTTAACGTAAAAACGTGGTTTACAATACATTAAGCACAAATAAAACACGGAGAGAAACGTATTTGTTAGTACTCCATAGGCGTGAATTCCATACAAACACATTATTGTCTGTTCTTGATTTTTTTAGCACTCCTGATAATAGGATCTAATGTTATGCGAAATTTAACGCAGTTTTAGAACTATTGTCTTTCATTATATACACACACGACGGATATAATACAGTAATTTTTCAACCGGATGGTCAGATTCATTCACTACGTCCACTCATTGGTTAATGAACTATGTCCGCGTTTTTCATTATATTTTAGTGAATATTCTCATAGCTTCAAAAATAACGAGGTAAATATATATAAAAACATGACAATCCATACACCTTTCCCAATTAAGTGCTAACACATGGTTAGTAACTGGAAAATTTAAAAACTGCCATGTTTGTTTATGTTTTTATTTTTGTTTATCTAATAACGAAATCTTTTCGTTTTTTAAATTATTTAAATTAAAAGTTATTTTAAATTGGTGTTGATGAAATATTTTCAAATCTATTGTTTTGTGTTTACCAAAATAAAATATGGGAGTGAGCAAACTGATTGCATATGTTTGAACAGAATCATAGCCATCATTTTGGTTAACCATCATTTATTTAATTGAAAATTATGCAATGGTATTTTGGCGCAATTATAGTTACTGCCACTGCCTACCTCGTTTACAAGCAGATTATTGAAGAAAAGTTGGAACCGATCATCAGGAATCCACTAAACAAGACCGATCTCCTGGAACCGTTTCTGGACAAGGTGTACATATTTGTTAAGGAGGACGGTAACTTCATGGACGTGATGGAAGAAATCGGGACGACCACTTTGAGCATGACTCAAGGTAATTGTATTGAAAGTAAACTGCACTTGACGAAAGATAATGGAGTTTATTGTCTACACCGGATATTCCCTTATAGCTCGCAAAAACTCTCGTTCAGAATTGGGGAGCAGTTTGAAGAAACTACGTTGCATGAGCACAAAGTGAAGTCTGTGATAACGCAACGCAGAAACAATTTGACTCACACTCAGTTCGGTGACGTCACCGTGGTCATCGTTCGGTCGTTCACGAGTGAATCTTTGCTTGTCGAGTACGTTGTGGATAAAACTCACAGAACCGTCTTGCGATACGAGTCAAATGATATATTTTAGCAGAGAGGATGGAGGCCTCTTCTGGACAGCCTACGTAATGACTCGTTATCCTAGAGTGATGTTGGTGAGGAGCTATTATATTGTATTAATAAATACATTAATTAACTTCCACGAAGTTTATATTTCTTAGGTAATGAATGTTTAAAGTATTTCCTCAGTGATTCACCATTGCTAACTTGATATCAGGAGACAAATGTTGATTGTGTTTCATGATTGAGGTCATCTTGCTAGTTAAACTCTACTATTCCTTCCCAAGTACTAAGTCATTTCGTAACTAATAGCAATAAAAGAGTAATGGATTACTCTACTAGAGTAATAAAGGCCTTTACACTTGCTTCCGCAGTAACAGGAAATTAAGGATCCCCAGGAGGGTTCACTTCTGGCTAGTTTATACCTTCAAGTTGAACCCACAGTGGTACAGCAAAAACTGATGTGTCACTTAAATCTGGGCTACGTTATGGATGTCCAGGAGCGGCACATCACTAACCGCATCGAGATTCTGGGGCGCAAGGGTAATTCGATAGATCTAGTCTTCTGCGAAAGATGAAAGTTGGAGTTGGTGGGGTTCGTTCCCTAAGAGGTCAAAGGTTCTTGCCAGTCTAGAAATAAGGGAGTGCCACCCCCTGCCTACTTTGACTGGAAACGCTGGTTCAGAGCTGGCTTCTCCTTATTCCCAGGGGACATTACTTGAGATTAGTGTCCTAAGCCTTTCCTCATGCATCTCGACATGAGACGGCCCATATTCCCAACCTCACCCATCCAAAATATTCTGTCACTCCGGAAGCAGCACAAGTTCCTTATAGGACTATGTGCGATTTTCTAAGCTTCTTTTACTAAGAGAAGAAAAAAGGTTAAGAATAGAAACCCTCTCCTGCCAACATCCCATCAGGAGTGATAGTTAGGCTGTATCTCAATCATGTCCCCTTGGAGGAAGGGAAGGCCAGATCTGTTCCAGTCTCTTCAGTCAAAACGTATAGAGGACAGTACTCTCTCATGTTCAGGTTAGCAACAGTCTTTAACGGTGAAGGAGCTCCATTCAATTCACTGGACTTATTAATCCAATCTTCCATCCAATACCTCGACATTTGCGGTTAGTGATGTGTTTCTCCCTTGGACATCCATAAGGTTGCCCAGATATAGAAACACATCGGTTTTTCTGGACTCAGTGTAGATTCATTTGGCTGCGACTTGTTTGGTTGCTTGAAAAATAAAATGACAAACTTGCCTGTGGCTGCGACACAACAAGGTCATGCTAATTTGTTTGGATCACACAGGGAAATACTACTTTAGTATTACAAATATTCGAAGGGCTTGTTTACTTAATCATCAAATTATTGTCAGTAATTCGTTTTTTATAAGCTATATCATTAATAATTAAATACTGAAAAAATCATTTGGGCAATAGTAATTAGTCGTTTTTAAGGATACAGTTTTCTAACTGTTCATTTTTACACCGATGCTAATATAATTGATTTCCTTCAACGTAAATCATGACGATCTAAACCTAAATCTCTCATAGTACTGGTTATTTGAACCAGCATTTGGGTGGGCAGGCACAGTAACCCCTAAATATGTTTCAAAATTACTTAAAAACTTGAAATAGCCTATAAGTGACAGAATTAGTTTTGAGAGTATTCGGTATTATGATTTTATAAAAAAATATATACATTACAGTAATGAAAACAACAGACCAAATTATACAAGTTTATAGAACTGATTAAAAGAAAAAAAATTTAAGTGTAGCATTTTGTTAGTGACAGTTTATTAAACTATTTAATGGGCTATGTCATAAATATATTTTATGAGCCATGTGCCATTTTGACAAATAATATAACATATCACTCTTAACAGTGACTGTTCATTTAACTTAAGCGGATTGCAACATAGCCTGTGGCGCAGTCTGGTGCATTATTTTCTACTTGCATGCATTTGCCTCCGAGTCCATAAAATAGTTGAGTGTAAGGTGTAATTTTACCTTCAAAATAAAAAGCTATTTCATATTTTTACCACTTAGCCAATTATATATTTCTGCATTCCTTGTCCCAAGTTGTGAATATTGGCCATGAAATAAATAAACGTTTTCTACACGAAACGTAATAGAATATGCGATACTGCTTAAGTTTCTATAGTAGATATTCGGGAATTACTGGAACTTTTAAGTCATTTCCTGATTTTAATTAAGGCCCCACTATACTAATCTTTGCTTCAATAGAATGTCATTAGGACAATCGCTCGAGTAAGTTTGAATGTTAAATCTCGACTGTCGCTAGATTGCGCTAGAAGCAAAGCGTTTAATCCACTTAGGCCTTCTGGAGCGATCCGCCTCCGAGCTGTCCAACTCTCGAACTTCCAGCTGAATGTCACAGATAGCAGCTGACACCCCTGTCAGGATGATTCTCTTAACTCAATGCGTTCTCATCAACGTCCTATTGTCTGACAATAATTAGATATTGACGAACTGTAATGAAGGTTTCCGTTATTTTTCGGTCACGGACAAATATTAAGGTTTGATAATTTTTTCAGTTGTTAAATCAAGCTTTTTTTAAATATTTAGTTTCTAAAACATCCCAGATGCAGACGCCTGTTGTTGGTTTTTCTTAAAACTAGGCTGTGATCACGTGTCCCACAGACACGTGACTTAGGATATTCATAAGTCATCTGTGTGCAGATTACCTGAATATTAACTATATCTATGTTGGATAACAATGAGAAAGGTGGTTGAATTCTAGACATACAATTCTGGCAAAGGTAAGTGTAACAATGATTAAACTGTTTACCTACAAGGATTTATCCAGGTATTAGCCAAGTATCTTATTTCCTACGTGGAAAATCTCCATAGAATATAGCCTGTAATTGAAAAAAAATTGGAAAGACTGTTTAAATTTACTGTACAGTTTATTTTTTACCTCTGATTGGATTTACTTTACGTTTAATTTTTTTAAATAAAGTGGTAGAGAAGTTCAATATAGCACTAATTCCGCTTCAAATAAATGAAGTCATTTTCCATTTAGTGTAACTTACTTTCTATTTATTTATTTGGGAGGATAATAAAATATACATTTTATTGATTAAATTGTTGACAAAACATGAAGTTTTTGATAACAAGTTAGAAGCACATTATAATCTGCTTACTATTTATCATAATCATATCTTCAGCTGTATGATCATACGTTCGTTATAATACATTCCAGTTTAAAAGGCATAAAAGATAATATCCTGAAACATTACATAAATAATCCTAACTGGAAAGTGTAAAATAACTTTCATTTATATCCTCACTATTTATTCCAGTGGGTTATAGCAATAAAATTTGACGTAGGATCAAAAATGTTTATAATTGTTACATATCAGAGTGATTATTGATGAGAAATCCCTTTTCAACGGCTGAAACCGCTATTTATGAAAATCACGAGCCAATTTTCAATCTTTCCGGTACTTTAGTCGAAACTTAATGGCTGTCAATTTTTAAATATCTATAGATAACTGCGCCAACATAAAATTTATTTCTAGCTACACATTGTGGCATCTGGATCACTAGAAATTATAATGAAATTATACAAGTATAAAAGTTATCAGTTATAACATATGAGAAAGAGATACAGAGAATCAAATTCCGTGGAGAAACAATGTTGGGTTTGAGAGATCACAAATAAAATTAAAAGTGGAAAACAATTACAGCCAAAGATGGAAGGATAGGTGAAACATGAGGTAGAAAGGGTGGACTTAATGAGGATAGATGCCAACTCACCGATGTTGAGCTGTTGATAGTTCATCAGAACCCGCAATGAGATACCACTGTTCAGTTGATCGATGAGAACCTCAGAACTAGCGATGATAAGGTTTGTTTATGTTAACTGTTAAAGTTTTTTCACAGTACAGCAGTTTATTCGTATTTCATTTTGTAGAGATATAGAGTCTTAACTCGCTTCATACCAGGGGGGTTTCCACGGTTGCAGTGGGATCTCAACGCGTACGTTAAGTGGTTTAATTTATCACTGGCTTTGGCTTTGTTATCTTCATTACACCACTATCAATCATTGTATCTGATAGAGAAAAATGAAATCCTAATAGTTTTGCTAAGAGCTAATCTAGAGAACCGCTGGACTAATTCGGCAAAATATATTTGTAAAATATTTTTTTAAACTTGAGATAGTTTTATATCAAGAGAAAGATCGGTAAGTGTCCCGTAATATTTTATAATTCTGGAAAAAACTGTAATATTTATATTAAATAGTCCCAATTTAACTGTTACCAACACTTTTCGTTGAAGTTCACAAAGAGGTTGAATCCTTTGTTTGCATTTAAATATATAGAACTATGCTTGATCAGTAGTGTAATGGAGCGAGCAAAGTTAATATCTAAATGTTACTCCATATTTTGCCATTGACGAATTTAAAACAACTCATTCATTGAAAATACTAATTAAAGGGGATCGGTAAACAAAAATGTTTAAAATCTATTTGAATTTTGTATTAGAAATTATCCTTTAAAATAGTAGCTTTATTTTGATATAATTTTTATGGTAAAACTTCATCGGGAAGTACTTTATATATGTTTTCAAAGATAACATATCATTCCAAAAAGTAAACTGGCACTGGAATAGTGTGGAAGAATTCATTATAGTACACTCTACAGTTTTTTGTTTCCATAAGTTGGTAGTTTACTTAGATGCTTTGACAGTCGAAACAGATGATAGACAGAAAAATTGTTTTAGTTTCTGTCGAGAGTATTGTTTATTTGTACGGTGTTATCCGGAAGCTACTATTTTTTACAGTTTTTTTCACCAAGGACCTTAAGAAATAAAATTAGTAGGAATTACAGACTGTGTTTGACTCAATATGAAAACTGAATATCATTTTGACGATCTGTTTTTGTTTTCTGCCTATCGAAGGAAGCCATGCCGGCGACAAGATGGCTACTCTGTTCCTATCTACTATTTGTTATAGGCTATACATATGTATGCATTATAAATATAACTAGTTCGTAGTCGACATTTACCTGCGCTCATGTGATCTGAGCTTGAACTATCTCGAGACCTTTTTTCTGTTTTCGGCAGCAGTGAGGGGAGGCGCTACCGAAGCCCGCACTGATGGCCGGGGACATTTCCGATCGGTATACTTTCTATACCACAGATCAAGTACCGGATCACCCTACGTGATTTGAGGTTGGAAAATTTGGACGACTGTGGCGTGATCTGAGGTCGAGAAAGTACAGATCGGAAATGCCAGGCTTCTGCCGTACTTCTGCCGATAAAAGGAAAACATCCCTCGAGATAGTACCCTAATTACGGATGGACATGCACCGTCATAAGTATTGTCTATTAGGAAATCAAGTTTCATACAAATTTTAAATCGTACGGTTTTAATCTTTCTCGAGATATCTTAGAGGTAGCTATGATATATCTATTGCGATATCACTATTGTAGCGTCACCTTTCTTATAGCGCTACATACACAATTTCAAGACACTATCGTATTTCTTTAGACTCCTTGCGTTAATATGACATCCAATGTTCAAATCTATGCATAAATGAATTGTCTGTATGTAATTTATAGAATCGTAAACTATTTGACCGATCATTATGAAAATTTTTATGTATATGTATTTTATCACGGAGGTTTATCTGCTATGCTTGTATATGTAAAGTTTTAAAAGCTCCTGCACATTATGAACTGCAATTACGAGGCAGTTACTTATATTAAATAGACAAACACTATTTGAAGGCGCTAAGTTATGATGTATACTTGTTTTAAAATACATTTCTGGTTAACTTAAAGCTTTAATGTTAGACCACTTTATAATAAGGTACATGTACGTGTACAATTGCTATAAACATACACTATTGACATATATCCAGGATCATAGCAACAAGGCAAACTCTACATCGCCATTGGAAATATAATTCACTTAAACCGGAAGTGCGCTCGTATACGAGCAAAGCTTAACAAAAAGTGGGCGAAGCCACGTTAATAATTATTATAAATTTATTTACACTGCGATTTTTTTGTTGTAACTATGGTGAAAAAATATTCTCTGACAATCAGCCAAATTCTTTAAAGTGACATGCACCATCGCAAATCCTGCTATATAAATTAAGCTTCCTCCAATATTTTAAACCAAAGGATCAGTTATTTCCAGACGTATCAGGCCTACAAACATACAAAAAAATAGGCAGACAAAAATGCAATTCGTTCCAGCCCATCAAAACAAATGCTTCACTAGCGCTCAGCCAATTATATATTGCTATAAAATATGTAATTTATATAACAAGAGATAGATTCCAATAATTATTAAACACGCTTTAACCCACAACGTTGAGAACAAGCAATGGTAAAAGCTAGTTAATATACAAATAAATAGGCAGACAAACATTCAATTCGTTCCAACCCATCAAATCAAACACTTCGCTAACGCTCAGCCAATTAGATATTGCTATAAAATATGTGATTTCTATAACAAGAGATAGATTCCAATAATTATTAAACACACGTTCACCAACAACTTTGAGAACAAGCAATGGTAAAAGTTAGTTCTGCATAAAGATAATCCACCGATACTTGGCATACACATAAATTGTATTAATATATGGATCATCCAATTATAGAATCTTGTAGAGCATTGATAACACTGCAAGCAGGTTGACGCAGACATCTGACATTTGACAGTCTGCAGAGTTAATCAGATATCACCGCACAATCACCCCCTGTTCTTCCCCCCGACCACCCACCACCTTACACTATACACCTTACACAAACCACCTTCCATGTGTGGATACGTGACAATGTTACCAAGCGCTTTGTATTCATGGCAGCATCTGATTATAGCTTATTGTTTTCCCTGTGTTCTCCAGATCGTATCGTTCGTGGCAAACAGTTTAGATATCCTTTGTTAAATGCAAACAGGTGATAAGCAAAATAATTTACTCACTGAATTACTTGTATTTTTAAATTACCTATTATTTTATTCAATGCTGATTCTTGATAGCTTGAACTTTCATGATTTTCTTGCTTATCCAAACGTATTTTAAATAATAAAATATATTCTTTAGTATAAAGGAAACAGGATTTATCCGGACATTCGTCATCGTTCAGTGAAAAAAATCAGCACATTGCAAAATGGTTCGGTTTGGTATGATTTGTTTATTTCAACGTAGTTTGTAATTATTTATTAGATTAGTTATTTACCTGAAGAAGAGATCAGATTGCAGATTTCGAAACGTAGTGTTACTGATTTTTTGTTTCACTGAACGATGGCAAATGTCCGAAAGAAATCCTGTTTCCTTCACAATCCTTTCATCGTCAAAAATAAACTTCTTTATTGTAATTTCAAATTTGAGTGAAATGAATTCCTCGAATTTCAATCTCTCCTGATTTTTTATAAAATGCGTACTTCACTCCAGAAGTATGTGCAACACTCGATTTTAGGTAAGATCTTCATGTGACGACTTTGAAATCATTAAATCAGTTTCAAAATTACCCCATGCCAACTCAAGAGTTTAAAACATATAAAAAAATTCAATTATTTAATAACGTTATTTGAGCTCATAAAGGGGGTTTTTAACGTCATGTTGTTTATACTCCTAACCTCCTTTAAAACTATTTAATTGAATACTAATAATTATAAACACTTTTATTATACAGGTTTAAAAATAAACAAACTTGACAGTAACAATATAATAAATTTATTTTTCTTGTTACACGATGAATAGTATTAATTCAAAACATACCAAATAAATATACCAAAGCTATCAAAATCAGTTATAAAAGTACCTTACCGGCGTCTATATCTTTTCTGTAAGATATTGTAATTATTACATTTGGAACATCGTGTAACAGAGAATAACGTCAAGTACTACATTTTTTTAAGGATGTGATTATTTATCCATAGTACAATGTTTAAATATTAAATATATCAGTCATAATTTTATGAAGTGTGAAAACTATGGTTTCTTAATACAGCTCCCTTAAATATCACAATTTAACTGATCGATTTGCTTGAAGGTCGAAGGACGGATATTGTTACTTTCCAAGACAGCATTAACCAAGGCTTCGTACTGAGGCCTCTGCCCTGTGCCGTCTAGATCTTGTTCCCTACTGAGTAACCAACAGGAATCTGAAAAAAACATATAAGTTCAGTTTATAATACATAGTATTCTTCATTCACTGTGTTGTTTTCATATACTTTTATTGAGCATTTTATCACTTGAAAATTGTTTCATAGTTAATTTTCGCTTCTTAATTAATTAGTTCCTTATGAATTTTTTTATATATAAACCAAAAACTTTAGTATTCTCTAGGTAATTTTCCCAGAATTAAACTCAGTGTACATCTGGATTCAAGCAATAAACAAGGTTTGGTTTGAAAAATTGGATTTCAATTAAACTATCAACTAAAAGGATTATAAGAAAGTGAGATGTCTATAATGCCACATTGTTTTGTTTGTAATAGAAATAATTTTGTTTTTGGTGCGTGTAATCTACTTCCGGTATAAGAGAAAGAGTTAAAACTCCCTAATGGGCTCATGTAAAATAAAAACGATTGGATTGTGTTTTCCTTCATATAAATATTTTGTGTTCTTCACTGTAGCTTGGAAAAGAATGACTCGATGAGACATGTTAGCCTATTCCTGTTTATCCTTAAGTCATAGTAAAAATGCCATATTACTATTTCAAGGCAGGCAACTGTTTCAAGAACTCTCATAGGTTTTTTTTATTAAGGTCCGATTCAAGTGATCAGATAATATTCCCACGTCATCTACAAGTGATACGTATAATAGCGCCGTCTTTGTTGAAAAAGTTAAATATAACGTTCAAGCCCTATGTACTTAACATTTTCTAAAATTGGCGGATAAAGGATGTTTTAATTTAAACTTCAAATGATCTTATCTGGATATACTCTTTTCTCAACAGTGATATCAATAAAAGTTCGTTGGCGAATTTTTAAAAGTGTCATGGATGATCTTTTATACGAGCTTTGTAGATTCCCCAGCACCAAATGAAGAACGATGAAGACCAGACAGAGAACGCTCAGTCCATAACTGTAACCAGCTATAAAAAACCCCTAGTTGTTTCCCTTGTCACATTAACACATGTAGCTCCTTCAAATAGAAGCACGTAAAATAATACAGTGATACAAACTATGCCAACGTCACTTTACCAAACCTAAAACTATAATTAATAAGGGTGGGTAGGGGGAAACCTGAGTTATCGTTTTAATGAATGCTGTAACTGATAATGTATCAATCCTAAATCCGTCTTCCACAGGTTCTTTACTTCATTTAATTAAAAGTGTATTATTCTATGATAAGTTATTGATACACTGTATGTTTATTTAATACTCACAGTAATGGAAGAAGTACAAGAAGTTTTTACAGCTGTATACAACAGAGTAGGTGTTGTAGTCTGTTCCCAAGACCCAGTATGGAATCGTCACATCTCCCCAAACTTAAAAAAACATACAACAGATTTTTACCGAAAATAATACCAGTGCACAATAATTATAAAAAATCTTGTTAACAGTTAGTTGTATCAAAACTAATACTTTTTATAGTAAAACATTCACGGAACAGACTCCAAACTGGTGATGCCTCGCTTGTGCCATTTTGTTTACACTGCAGCTACTTACCGATTCTATAAGTATATTGTATTTTTGTGTGTAGGTCTATACAAGCGTAAAATATAAATATCACAGACTAATATAGCCATAGACGTATCCAGGAAGCTTGCGTTTTGGTGTGAGATTAGCCGCACAGTGGCAGTGGTCAGGTCAGGGGAAAGAGCAAGCGGGTGAGTGCCGAGCAGTGGTGGGGATACTGGGAGAAAGCGGCGGTATATTACCCCACCCTGCGTGAACTAAAAGCACCCAGTGTCTTTTTGTAAGCGGTTTACCTACAGTACGTTAAATTTAGAGGGAATTTGTTGCTCACTTATTCATTTGCTCATAATGTCAATATCGCTAGCATATAACGTCGCAAAATAGTTCTTTCCGTTCATAGGGAAGTTCTTTTTGTTCACAGGGAAGTTCTTTCCGTTCATAGGGAAGTTCTTTCCGTTGTAGGGACAATCTACCAAACAAATAAACTGACATGAAACTCCAACCATGGCTCTGAAATAGTAAATTGAAAGGGGACATTTCTATTTCGTACTTATCAGGTTCTTCAAGAAAATTCATCAATTCTTTTTTTTAATGTGCATTGACCATGGATGAGTTGAAAGGTTTCGAACATTTGACATCGTTGTGTTACAAAAAGTAAAAAGTAAAAACACTTCGTAACTAACTAAATTTGAATCTATCCTCTTCTTCATGTGAAAAAGACCGTGATGCATCTAAAAAATTATTTCAAATTAAATGTTCAAATTAAATGCATGTCACAATAAATGCCGACACTGATTTTCTCCGATTTCGTTTGTGTGTGTGGGATGTATGTATGAGCTCTTGCTTATGTGCTTTGAATTCGTGATGTTTATTTATAGCGGCAAGCCATTGCCTCATTTGTAGATTTTAAGTTTTCTTGTGATGGAGTCGTTTGAACTAATGTATGGCAAATATCTGAAATTCTATTTTCCTTTCAAAATTAACCGGTTACAAACTTATACTGTCCCTTTCCTCATCATTAAATATTACTGGAAATATATCAGGTACATAATAGCTATTACGCAGGTTTAGAAAACTTACAATTTAGATCGTATGTGATTTTAAATTTTCCTTCTTGTTTAGTTCTGTCATTTTCCATAAGAGTTGCATTCAGAGTAACCCACTTGTTCGACCTGAAATGAATAGAATATGAGCATAGAACGTACACAAAGTTTTCAAAAAAGTAAAATATAGTTTACAACAACTTAGTTTATTAAATTTAGTTCACACAAACATTATTTATAACTTACAGGGAAGTAGTAATAAGGTAAAAAGAAATAAAATTATTTTATGTATTAATGATATTTTATAAAATCAAGAATCAAAACTTGATTCAATGTTAAGTAGCAAAACACTAGCATGTTTAACTTATACAACCAAAGAGGACCTTAGAGTAACTTTCAGGAGTTCCCTCCTTCTGTATTATTAGAACTATAGACACACATGAGTTAAACCAATAGAATACTGGCATGTTTATCTATACAACCTGAGACAACTATAATCTGCCAAGAACTTTCAGAAGTTTCCTCCTGCCCCACGTTGCAACCATGGACACATATGAATGCAAGCAATGGAATACTAACATTTTTAACTCATTATAACCTAGAAAACTACAAGCCACGCCAGCAACTTAGAAGAGGTCCCTCCTGCAGCACCAATATTGCAACCATGGATACATATTATTTCAAGCAATAGAATTCTAACATTTTTAACCTATACCTACCCAGAGAACTACAAGCCACGCCAGCAACTTACAAGAGGTCCCTCCTGCAGCACCAATATTGCAACCATGGATACATATTATTTCAAGCAATAGAATTCTAACATTTTTAACCTATACCTACCCAGAGAACTACAAGCCACGCCAGCAACTTACAAGAGGTCCCTCCTGCTGCACCAATATTGCAACCATGGATACATATTATTTCAAGCAATAGAATTCAAACATTTTTAACCTATACCTACCCAGAGAACTACAAGCCACGCCAGCAACTTACAAGAGGTCCCTCCTGCTGCACCAATATTGCAACCATGGATACATATTATTTCAAGCAATAGAATTCTAACATTTTTAACCTATACCTACCCAGAGAACTACAAGCCACGCCAGCAACTTACAAGAGGCCCCTCCTGCTGCATCAATATTGCAACCATGGATACATATTATTTCAAGCAATAGAATTCTAACATTTTTAACCTATACCTACCCAGAGAACTACAAGCCATGCCAGCAACTTACAAGAGGTCCCTCCTGCAGCACCAATATTGCAACCATGGATACATATTATTTCAAGCAATAGAATTCTAACATTTTTAACCTATACCTACCCAGAGAACTACAAGCCACGCCAGCAACTTACAAGAGGTCCCTCCTGCTGCACCAATATTGCAACCATGGATACATATTATTTCAAGCAATAGAATTCAAACATTTTTAACCTATACCTACCCAGAGAACTACAAGCCACGCCAGCAACTTACAAGAGGTCCCTCCTGCTGCACCAATATTGCAACCATGGATACATATTATTTCAAGCAATAGAATTCTAACATTTTTAACCTATACCTACCCAGAGAACTACAAGCCACGCCAGCAACTTACAAGAGGCCCCTCCTGCTGCATCAATATTGCAACCATGGATACATATTATTTCAAGCAATAGAATTCTACCATTTTTAACCTATACCTACCCAGAGAACTACAAGCTACGCCAGCAACTTACAAGAGGTCCATCCTGCTGCACCAATATTGCAACCATGGATACATATTATTTCAAGCAATAGAATTCTAACATTTTTAACCTATACCTACCCAGAGAACTACAAGCCACGCCAGCAACTTACAAGAGGTCCCTCCTGCTGCACCAATATTGCAACCATGGATACATATTATTTCAAGCAATAGAATTCTAACATTTTTAACCTATACCTACCCAGAGAACTACAAGCCACGCCAGCAACTTACAAGAGGTCCCTCCTGCTGCACCAATATTGCAACCATGGATACATATTAGTTCAAGCAATAGAATTCTAACATTTTTAACCTATACCTACCCAGAGAGCTACAAGCCACGCCAGCAACTTTCAGGAGGTCCCTCCTGCTGCATTATTGGAACCATAGACACATATTAATCAAAGTAACAGAATAGTAGCATGTTTACATTGAGTTGACAGGGCACTAGCATGGTTAATATCACAGAATCATTTAGTTTTTGCAATTAATCTCTGTTCATTGTTCATTCTGTAAATACAACATTTTATTAAGGTAACATTCACTATATATTTTTATAAGTCGAGTTTAATGATTGAAAATAATACTTACGATGATATCTGTTTACTGTACATGTTGACAATGTGTCTGTCGTAATCATAGTTATAGACTGCCTTACTGCATCTTCCCTCACCTTGAACCCAGTCTATTTTGTATCCAGCCTGTGTGTACCAAATGCCCATATACTGCAAAAAAAACCAAGTAATTTTGTAATTAAATTGAAAATTGCTAACTATGCTAACCACCAGTCGCTGAAGGTATTAAACAACTAAATGAAAAAAAGGTTAAATCTCAGTTGAATTCCAATTTGCTGCCAATGGCATTTTACCCTCTTGACGAGATTATGGTGATTCGCTGTGACGGTTAAGAGCAGAATCATTCACGGACCTGTAAGATTGAAGTTTGAATGATTTCGGGTATGAATGTTTTGGTTGGATTTAGGACGATTGCAATACAGTTTTTATATTGCCTCTTCACATTTAACGATTGTTATTAATA
The DNA here is from genome assembly GCF_021130785.1 of Homalodisca vitripennis. Taxonomy (NCBI): domain Eukaryota; kingdom Metazoa; phylum Arthropoda; class Insecta; order Hemiptera; family Cicadellidae; genus Homalodisca; species Homalodisca vitripennis. The sequence goes on from NC_060212.1 coordinate 21,384,528, forward strand.
TTATATTTATTAACAACATTTATTACCAATGAAGGCACAATAAGGTTACTGTGCTACGTATAATTAAAATAAAGGTTTCAGATATTGATTGTGCCACAATATATAAATAAAATAATAATAATAATAATAGGCCTGCATGGCTCAGATTTAATCGGTTTATGCTGCTTTCCGTAAATTATGTATTAAGAGAATTTGCTACTGAAAAGGGCGATTTTTTTATTAAGTGAATAAATTCGTTACAGTATTTTTTTTTCTTATTAGAATATAGTGTAAAAAATACAAAAATATTAATTTTGGCGAGTTTGAATGAGAAAATGATCTACCACCCGGAATAAAACAAAATAAATCTATATCTTTATTTATTTATTTTATTAATGATGCCTATTTTCAGTATAGAGTTCTTTATTCATGTCGCATTAAAATATAAATAGTGCAAAAAATCAAATAAATATCTACATATATATGGCGTGTGCTTGTTTCCAAGTTGCAATATTTTGCCTACGTTACTTCGCTCTAACCATAATTAGTTATTTAGTAAATAGAATAAAAAATAATCATACAATCAGCAGCACAAAATAATTTCACCCTATTTCTCGGCTAAGTCAAATTATCTGATCAACTGACTGTCAAAACCTGTTGTCATGTCACTTTTTTAAACATTCGATTTGAGTAAAAATGTATTATAAAAATTCGTAATTATGAAAATGAGGAATTTTAATAGTAAATATCTATAAATAAATATGACATAGTGTCATACTAACCTATAAAACAAAATTTGAAAGGATACAATATGACCTAATAGACAAATTGAGCACAACAATTTTTTTGATGCCCGTGATTTTTATGCCCATTTTTAGTAGCGAAACCCTTAAACGTCTGAAATGGAACCCTTTAAAAGGGCATAGGCAGTGATCTAAATATACCGAACCTTTCATTCGTATGATTAGTGTGGTAAACGAGATCATAAATCTTGAATTTATTGAATTTTTACAAACTAATAATTACATGGGCCTTATATATCTAATTTTCTTTTATTATCACTATAACACAATACAGTAAAATGTATTACTTACACTCAAAATTTGAAATCCGTCTTCCTCTTGAAGCTGTGGACATCTCCACAAATGAGGCAAACTAAAGAACGCTTGGGCCTCGAAGACCAAGGCAATTAGAACGGCACCCAATAGATATCTTCTGAAACGTTATGAACATTGTTTACTCAGACTACTTTTATATCTCAAAATGCCTGTTCCATGGTTTATAATTTTTGAGAGTCAATACCCGCAAGGATTAATTCGTAAAATTTCGCTAAGTTAGAGTTAGCACAGATTCAAATTCCGTCTATTACCGTAGCACTTAGGAGCAATAGGTCCAGGAGACAAACTTTATTTTAATCCCATAAAGGTTGGGACACACATAACCGCACCGTGCCCGACACGTGAGTCGGCCGATTGTCGGTGCGGGCTCGGCTCGGTTACCGTGAGGCCACACATGTCCGTATGCAGTCCGAGCGCAACAATCTCACTGTTTGTACTAGAGCATGTTTCTTTTCAATTCGAAGTGACATATACTTAAAAAATATTCGGAAGATTAAGTATTGCTTGAGAAAATTGTTAATATCATTGTTGTTATTTTTATTAATCGCTGTGATGAATGAAACATTGTAATGCTACAGTAAAGCTTTGTACAATCAGCTAGTATGTAAAATTTGTAAATATCATTATCTTGGTTATATTTTTTATCCCTATAATTCTTGTTCATTGTGTTTCATTGCAACGAATTTCGGTCAAATACACTATAAACAGTATATTTAGTGTTTTTTGTATTAAACCCAAGAGCTATAGTGTGATGCCAGAGAGTTTGCCATGTTGCAAGCCCTTTTATAATAATTTGTAAAACATAGTAAATATTTGTAAAATATATACTGGAGAACTTACAAAAAACAGATTTTACAAAATGTTTTTCTTTTATAGCTCCGAGGACAAATAATTTATTGCCAGAATTAGTCAAAAATAGTAGAAACATAAATATATTCTCTAAAAAAATTAGAGTATGGTTGATCGGTCAAAATGATATTGAGTATTTGTTTAAGATAATACATTAGTGTATGGTTAGTCTTGTCTGCTAAGTTATAATAATATTTAAATAGACACGTTAGAGCATTATAAAATAATTATTTATAATATAATATTTAATGTTACATGTGTAAAGCCTAATATTTGAATTGTAAATCATGCATAAATCCTTTTTGTTTAATACAGCACACTAGTTATACTAAATTTAAACTTTGAAACGTAAGAGTACATTATTTACTACATAAGCTAAAATAACTCATTTTTATCATTTCATTCTTGCTCGATTCCGCTATTTTTATTTTTTACCCTTTTTGTATATAGTATCCCCAACACAGGCACAGCCTCTTATGGGGTACCTAAATTTCCCTTATTTTGTAAATCTATTGGCCTAATTATTAGTTTAAAAAAAAGAAAGACAAATCTAAAAGGATGTAACCTACTTTTTATATTTTATTACTCTAAGTACATAAATTAGAAATAAAGTAATTAGAAAACATTTTTTGTATTTGTTATTTACTGCTATACGTTATGTCATAGTATTATTTATTATTAAGCACTGGCAATAAAATTTATTTGTAATATTCAGTTTGTTATTATGGGGAACTAATGATTTATTATTATTATTTATTTTTAACATGGGGTTTTCTTGCTTGAAAATCTTATTGTAAATAAAATATTTTTATTTTTACTTTATTGAAGTGAAAAGAATAAAAATAAAAATGTCATAGAAACATTCTAAATATGACCCTTACAAAATACCGGAATAAATGTATCAAGTAACTTCAATACATCAAAGAAAAATAGATTTTCGCGCAAATAATTACATGCTTGTTATTTTTTAATTAATGAGAAATATTTATAGGTTTTTCGTGATTCGAATTTAGTTGTTTAAAATCACTTAAGGTACAACATGGTTTTCAAATTTGTTGTAATAAGAAAATATGCACAATAAGAAAATATGACTAGTTTACTCTAAGGTAAGAAAATGTAATACTTTTAATAATAAATATGATTTTGTACGCGAACACAGGATGTAGAGTTAGTAGGCTATACTAAATAATTCACTAAAATAGAACGTGTAGACTACTTAAATAGTTTTAAAAAGAAGAACGCAACAGTAAACAACATATGATGCCGCTCGTAGACCGCACCGTGCCCGTCAAAATTCAAACTAAACATATCGCATCGGTGACGGTGCGGGCGCGGTGCGGCCACGACGGTCTGGTGTCGGTGCGGACATGTGTGGACTTGCAGGTTGAAAACTGCGCTGCAATTCTTTCACCGTATGACGGCCAGCATACGGCCGACTGACGTGTCGGGCGCGGTGCGGGTATGTGTGTCCCAACCTTAAGAACAATGTTAACTCTTAGCATTATATATACTGATTCTAAAAAATGTAGGCTCGAATGGAAGTGTGAAACCAAATTTTTTTTTTTTAATATGTGCTGAATACAGTACAATTTGCTACACAATTCATGTAATTATCAACTTTAAACAAATAAATTATTATTATTTACTCATATATATATATATATATATATATATATATATATATATATATATATATATATATATATATAAGTAGATATGAATATGCCGGTTCTAGACCACTTTTGGGACAGTCAGAAAATCAATGTAAAATACTGTCCATTGAACCATAAACAAATCTAATAAAATCTAACAGGAAAGCACGAATGTTAAATAACCGAATCTTTAGCTGTTTTACTGTTCAATGTTTGCTTCTACATTTATAAGCTGTTTTAATGAAAAAATCAAAAAATCTTAATAAAAAATCTTTATTCTACAAAGTTAATTGTAACACAGTCTTTATCTTTAATAGTCTTCTTTCCAGTAACAACGAAGTGTAATTTATCATGTTTATTCAATTCTTTAATCTTTTTCTCATCCAAAACAGTCAAAAATCTGTTCGGCAAGTGTACTTTACAATCTTCCAACTCGGCAATTATTGTAAACCCGAATTTATCTTTCATTTTCTCCAAATTCAAGATTCTATGTTTCTTCCTTTCTTCCAATTCATTTAACTTCTTATACTCTTTAAACTTACATTCTCCAATATCATTTAACTCTTTCAAGAACTCCATTTAAATAGAAAAAATTTAAAGACGGAAAAAATGAAATTTGCTAATAATCACTCGAGAAGTCGGGGAGAATGTGAGTAAAACCGCATTCTTTTCACGAGGTTCTTCATTTACTTTCTCCAAATGTACTATAAAATCATCAAAGATTTCAGGCTTAAAATCGTAGACAAATTCAACATCCAGATAATGAAAAAATACAGGTAATATCTTTTCATAATAAACGTGTGTATCGATACCTACAAACCTAATGTATTCTTTGAAAAGGAAAATAATTTTGTCAATGGTTCCAAGAGATAAGTAAAAATTTTTATTCTGTTTTCTAAATTCTGTAACAAATTTTGTTTGCTTCTTGTCTCCATATTGCAATTTTGTAAGCAGATTATTCAAATGTGTTAGTTTATTTCGAAATTTCTTAGGTTTAGGTCTTTCATACAAAATTAAATTACAATCTCTACAAACTAAATATTTTTTATCAATAATTTCTCCTCTATTATAACACTTGTAACAGTTGGCATTATACTCTTCCATTTATACAAAAAGATTTTTTGTTATAAATGGAGATTATGGAACTAACTCTGCCGAGAAACAAATTTTTCAGCGCAAATGTTTATGTTTACATTTCTACAACAGAGATAAATATAAATAATTTCATTCTATTGTACAACTATTTAGGATATTTTGTCTATGATTACAAAGATTATTACGGAAGAAATCGAGATTTTTCAGTGGCGAAAGAGTATATTTTTGAAGTATTAGAAGGAATGAAAGAGAATAACATGAATTTAATCAATTATTGTTAAAGACATACAAAATGAGTGTTGTTAGTGTGCGTGTTTTTGCGATATCTACTTAACTTCTAAGAAATTGGGAATGGGATAAGAAGAAAGGTATCATATGTTTTATTTCAATCAACTCTAGATTTGTGACGTCTGCTGAGAGCGTTTGTACCACTAACGCTTGACCTTGCTTTGCGCACGCCGTGTGTGGTACAAGGACAGTAGTGACACCAAACAATGACCTTGCTTTGCACACGCCGTGTGCGACAATGAAATCACTGTAAAAACACTTAATTCTGTATTACAAATGAACACTATTTTCACACAATGTTTTTATCACAGTTTAGAATGTCTACACAAATTCAACACACAATCTTCTTGTAATGTCTTTCTTCGAGAATATAATAGAAACTTATTAAATATGAAGGACAACGCCCAGTGGAACACTTCACTTCACTTTTAACAAGAAACACAGATCTTCACAGCAATCTTCTTACTTTATAAAGTCCATATCTTCTTTCTTCAACTTGCAAATACATTAGAATCTTCTAAATAATGATATATCTTGTTAAATTTCGTTAAAATAGAGGAGGATCACACATGGCTAGCTATACGTGGCCAACGCCCAGCAAGAGATGAAGACGAGATGTAGTGTTACCAACATGTTAAAATGAAATGTCTCAATTCCCTAGAACTGTTATAGTTTCCAATGTATATTAAATAAGTATATATCAATATTTCTTTCAAACCTTGTTGTTCAAAAACCACTCAACCGATTTTAATGAAATTTGGTACACATATAGTAAATAATTAACTCTTTCGACTTAACTTATCCATAAGGGTGAAATCATCCCCTATTTCTTAATATTCATAAAAAAATATAAAAAAATTATCAGACAAATCTGAAACTTCAAAAACAAGCGAGTTCTACTTAAAATTTCATGAAAATAACAAAATGTTCAAAATCTACCCCAATCATCCCTTATATTTAAACTCTTATATCTAGAGAACTATTGGAGCTTTTCTGATGAAATTTGGTATATAGGTTCAGTAAATATTAAAGTATTTTGTAAAATCATCACTTCCGGTCCATGACCTTGAAATAGTTTTTTCCTAATATCATCACTATTTTTCAAAGTTTTTTACTGCAATTTAAAATGAATACTTTTATCAATGTCTTTAACAATTCTGTAAAGTTTTAAAACTATCCGACGAATAATAGTGAAAATAACGCGATTTTTACTGAATTTCTCTAATATCGTTCTTAATCACATCATAGGCTAAAAATTTCTCAGAAACCACAACCACATAACATGTCGAGTTTGTAACAGCTTTTTGAAAATCCATATTGATAATTATATCGTTCTTTGAACCAGAAATATTTGTCAAACTCTTTGTTGTATCAATGACATAAACAGGTCTATTCGCTAAAAATTCTTTAGGATTGTAATACATTTCCTTATTATTACAGTAAACTTTCTTAAAATCTTGATACATCTGATACATGATTCTGAAAAGACCTCCTGAAATGTTTAAATTTTGTAATTCATCTGGATAATAAGAACCGTTCAATTTTACTCTGATATTTTTTACATCCAAACTATCAAACTTTGAAGGATTTTTTTCTTGATTATTCTGTCTATCTGTTTGAAAACCTATAATAACGAACTTGGGATTGAAGATATTTCTATAAATGTTTGTAATATCGAACGAATAAGTTGTTCCGGAAATACCTTTTTGTTCAATACATTGCCAATCTAGAAAATTAAACATAATGTTTTGACTTTTTGTAATTTCATCAATCAATCTAATTTTACTCGTGGTTTTATAATCAATCATTGGAACTCTAATAAAAAAATCTGTAATTGTTATTTTTCCATCAACAGGCATAACATTTCCAGTTGCAGTCTTCAGAATCACATCATCGTCTTCTGCTCTTATAAAACTTAGATAAAATCCTCCTTTATAGATCGGAATAGTAACATTTTCAAAAAATCCTAATCCAAAATGAGATAAATTTCCAGCTGCTTCAAAAACACCAAATTTAAAATCTGATTCAAAGCCATTAGAAGTTTGAGGAATAACATCACTTTTTGAATACGAAATAGTTCCTTTAATTGTGCTTAATTGGCCACAGTTTTCGACTTCTTCTATCAATTTATTGTGTTTTCTTACTTCAATCTTAGAAAATAAAAACGGTATAAAATTATCGATTAATCTAACATTATCAGTTCCAAGATATGCTTGACCATCTTGTTTTGTTAAAGTTCCAGAAATATAAAACTGGAAGTTAGACGAGCAAAAGTTATCTCCAAAATCAATATTAAACTCAGTTCTTTTATTCGGTTCATTCAAATGTTGTTTACTAATTGGATAGAAATTTTTAAACTCCGCCCTTTCAATATCACTAGCATATTTTCTGTAGTCCGCCATTTAATAAGAGAAAATTTAGAAATTTTAAACATCATGTATAAGAAAGATATCATTTTTTCATCGATCTAATGTACGTTTTTATAAGAAAAGATATAAATTTTAGTAAAATAATTAAAAAGATTAGAGTCATTTTAATGATCTACTTCGTCATATTCAGGATTTTCTTCCTTAAATTTTGCGATCTCGGTCACATATTTCAATAAAATTTGCACAGGATAGTAACCGCTATCTATAATATTGTTCCAATCAACTGTATCTTTATTTTCATCCAAAAACTTTATACTCAAGTGTTGATAGAGACAAAGAACAGACATATGATCTTTTAATTGATAATGTATATTTTCTTGAATGAACTCTGGGGACAGAGTTTGATATTTTGCAATGTTATACCAATTCAATTTGTTTACGTATAATCTCATCATATCTTCGGATAATTCATATTTTTGAGAAATGTCATCCCAATGTTCTTTTTTCAAATCTCTTTCGTGTTGCATGATAAAAAGATCGAAAGCACTGTAATGTCCCGCCATCTCTATTTATTAAGAAAAAATTTCAAGTTTTTATAAATTGGCTCTTTTTAGTGTTACATTCAGCACATTTTCCCGAAATTCTTTTAACTCCGTTAATGTTTGCATAGTATTTTATATCATTTGTTGCAGTTTTTTCTTTACATCTCACACAATATATGAGCGCCATTTATATAAGGAAAATTAGTCATCATAGCCGCCTACTCCATTAAATCTGTTGTCGATGTTTTCAAAAGTTTTATCGACATCTTCTTTAAATTTATTAAAGTTTTCTTCTAGTTTATTTACTTTATCGAGATATAAAGAGTATCGATCATCTATTCTTTTAAGTAATTCATTATTATGTGTTACTTTCTCATTGAAACGTGTACCAAAATTTTCAAAAAAGTTTACTTTCTCATTGAAATGTGTATCAAAATCTTCCAGAATTTTGTTAATTACTTCACCAACTAATACATTAACATCATTTTTATATGTATTAAAGTTTTCTTCTAGTTTATTTACTTTATCAAGTAATTCACCAACATCGTCTACTGATCTTTTACTTCTTTCATCAAGTTTTTCATAGACTTCTGTTGTAAAATCTTTAACATGCTGTTTATGATTCTCATAATTTTGTTTTAGTTCATTAAACATTTTAATAGGATCTTCTAATTGAATCATTACAACAACATCAAATGGATTAATTCCTTTACTAACACCGCTAATTCTTTTTCCTTTAAAATCTAAGGCATTTTTAACATTCGGATCATGTAAATCAACAATATCGATGTTTTCTGATAATTTTAGAGGTTTTAAAATTTGTTCTTTAACAACAACATCATGTTTGTCAATACCAGGTCGAACACCGACAATTCTTTTTTTATTAGCCAAACTAACATAATTCTTTTCAACTTTGATCGCTTCAGTAATTTTATCAGCTTTTTCGATATGAGACATTAAATTGGTAAATAATTTTTTTACACCATCATCAACTTCTTTTTCCAATGTTTTTATTTTATCAGCAACTTCATTTGAACTCATGAAATTTGCAAGTTTGTTATCATATTCTGCTTTAAAATCTTCAATCTCGACAGCAAACATATCTGAATCTGGAAGGTTTTGTAATAAATTTTCTAACTTGTTATCAAACTCATTTCTCAAACTATCAAAATTCAAACTATTATCTACATTTTGAATAATTTGTGTTCCAAATACGTCAAAAATATTTTGTGAATCCATATTTATTAAGTAATAATTTGTTAACAACTTCTTTAAAATCTTTACCAGTACTCAGTTCATTCAAAACAAAAACACATAAATGACCACAAATTGGGGGATCTTTATAGTCTTGAATCTGAGAATCATTGTAGTAGACGCTTGATTTTTTCAAATATTTAATCAATTCTATAGGTGGTTTGTCCTCAATTCTTCCATACGAATCAAAATAACATGCATTCTTATCATTTTTATAATAACAAATCCAATGCGTTCCACTTCCCATAATCGAGTCTAAATTCACAATTCCACATTCAAATTTCTTAACTTTTTCAGGTAATGTATCTCTCATGAAGATTCCTCTAAAATGTTTAATATTTTTGCAGATTTCTTCCAATTCCCCGAATGTTAAAGGTTTAAATTTTTTTTTCAATGTTTGATTTCACGTAATTCAAAGTTTTTTCATCTAATCCAGATCCTGTAACATCTTCCAACTCTTTATCTAACCAATTTAAAATGTTTCGAACAATAGGAATCACATCTTTTTTAACGATTGGAGCAGCTTTACGAACATAAGGAACAACATTTTTAACAACTGGAATATTTTCTCCAAAATCTAATAAATCTTTCAAAAGACCACCATTTTTAAGTTCTTTCAACTGATTATAAGAAAATTCTATTCTGGTTCCTTTATTGTTTTTCTTATGTTTTTCGAGTTTATTGTATTGTATATTTGTTAAAAATATCTTATCTTCGCCATTTTTTAGTTGATCTATTTTAAATTGAATACTAACGGGTATTTTCTTCTTAAAAGCGGATTTTATTTTTTCTTTCTGATTTTTGCTGAAGTTTACGTTCACCTCCATTTATATAGTTTAAAATTTCAAGTTCTCTTCGATTCCCATTCCTAGTTTTCTCTTCAAAAACATTGCTCCAGCTGTTGGAAGCGCAACAAATCTTTCACCTAAACTAGCATCTTTTGATAAAAATCTATCCATTGCCTTATCTTGCAAAACTTTATCTGCGATATGTCTGGAATTTGTGTCTCTATGTTTTGCATAAAAAATATCGTGTTCCATAGCAGCTTGATCTAATTTATTTATACCAGTATCTCCTCTTTTTAGTCTTTTTTTCGAGTTTTGTGCCAGGCCCCAGATACTGATAAGTTGGTACGTGTAATTCAAAAGGTAAATTGTTGATAAAATCATTCAAAAGTCCACTACCCTCAATCATAGATGAACTTATTGCCGGCAAAACTCGTTTTAAATATTTAATTCCATCAGGTTTTTCAATCATTTCATCAAGTTTGTTCGAAATAAAATCTTTAATCGCTTTCTTTTCGTTCAAAAAAATGTTGTTTCCAGCCTTCTCTTGAGCATAAATATAATTAATAATTCCATCGAGTTTTGTCAAATCGTCGATATATCTGTATTCAATCTTATTATCACTGTATTTTCTCACACCTGATCCTTCGATTCTTTTTTCCCAAATTGGTTTAATCAAATTGAGATATTTTTTACCTTTACTTGACTTTGGTTTCTTAGTTGATCGATCATTATTTTTGTAAATTGAATCAGATTTCCATAAAATTTCTGTATACTTTTTCAAGTCTTCTTCAGAATATAAACCGTCTTTTGGAACATCAGTGCCTGTTAATAATCTCCATAAACCTTGAGTTCCTTCATATGTTTTATCTTCAATAATTATATCATTATGTTCAAAATTAACGGGTAAATTTCCAATCATAAAACTTTTCTTTTTTTTATCCCAATACAAACCAAATTTATCATCTTTTACTCTAGGAAGGAATTTTTTACCAATTTTACCAATTATTATATCCGTTGTTCCAGGACTTATTGGTTCAACTATGGTAGAGTCTTCAATGATTCTAGGTCTAAATGGTGTTGAAGATGGTAATTTTGGCAATTCAAACTCAGATTCTGGTATCGCAATATCAGCAAATTGTCGTACAACTGGAACCAAATTCATTAAATTTTGATTATCGCTTAAAACATTTTCAATTTTGCCCTCAACATTTTTTATTGCAGAAGTTACAGGTTGATTAATTTTTTGAATAAGTTCTTGTTCTTCTTCATACATTCGAATCTGTTCTTTAAATTCTTTGATTAATTTCTTTTCGATTTGATCAAGTTTTTTCGCTTCTTCAGAAGTTACGTTCGCCATTTATTTAGGAAAATTTTGAAACGTGGAACGTAAAAACGTGAACGTGGAACGTAAAACGTAAACGTGGAACGTGGAAACGTGAACACGGAACGTAAAACGTGAACGTGGAACGTGAAACACGAACGTGAAACGTAAACACGAACGTAAAACATGAACGTGAAACGTAAACACGAACGTGAAACATGAACGTGAAACATGAACGTGAACGTGGAACGTGAACAGATTTACCGTTTTTCTGTTATTTTCATAATGTAAATAAAAATTAAAGATAATATAAAAATAATTGTAACAAATATTTTATCAAGTAGATTTGTCAGACCACTGAGCAGCATTTATATTAGAAAATTTATTCAGATATTTACCATTTTTAGGCTTCAAAGTTAGATTAATAGTTAAAAATCCATAGTCTTCTTTCAAATTTTATCACATAATTCATTAAAGTGGTTAAAACTCATATCAGATCCCACATAATTGTTGTAAATCTTTCTCGAATAGTGATCGTCTTGCTTAAAAACACACAACATATTCAAATTATTTCTTATAACTTGTTTATCAACCTTTGAAAAGCATTGAGAAAGATAGATACAAGAGATATTTTTGTGACGGGACATTACGAAATATTCCTTAATAACGTCTTGATTTTCTAAAATACAATCATCAAAAACGATTAACGAATTGGGTTTACATTCGCTTAACGGAACTATGTCCTCAGAAGCATTATAAAAATGTGATATTTTTTTGTTTAAGTTTTTCTCAATATTTTCAAATCTTTCTTGTAATTTTTTATAGGCGTCTTGTTCTAAAGATTTACTAAAAACATACAAATTGGAATAAGGAATCAACCTATTGTAGATAAAATTCAATAGTAAAGTTGTTTTTCCACATCCACTTGAACCAACAATTAACAATCTGATTGGTTGATCTTTTTGCTTTAAAAATTTCTCCATTTAAATAGAAGATTTTCATCTTGAAGCAACGCTTGCGAAAATGAAGCTGTTCAAGTTGACTTCAGAAAGCTCTAAATTAGTTTTAAACTTGGAACATCCTATACACTTAGAGGAAGAATCAAATTATTTTATCGGTTTAAGCGGTTTTTATTCTGACAATTTTGTAATAAATATTAGTGAAAGTTCTCCTTATTGTATAGGATTTAGTGAGAAGAACATAACAAAATATTATGGTTTAAACAAAGGATATTATACTTTCGATCAAATTAAAAATTCCCTTAAAAATTATCTGAAAACATTCAAACAATCAGATAAATCTTTAAACTTTGACGAAAACAAGTTTGAAATGCAAAAAAATTATCTCTCTAATAAAATTCAAATAAAATCACCAGTAAGAATAATGTTTTCAGCAATTATTGTAGATTTGTTAGGGTTTGTTCAAGAAACTATTGAGCCAAATCAGGTATATTTAGGAAATAAAACGCCAAAATTTAGACCGTTCGATGTAATTGAAGTGCACTGCAATCTCGTTGAACCTAGTTTTGAAAATCATACCGAACATTTACACAAAGAATCTGAAATTTTGTACACTTTTTTCCCAAATGTTGCTTATGGATCAAAAATCAGTGAAAAACCGAATGAAATCGATTATATTCCAATTAGAAAAAATATTAAAAGAATTCAAAAAATCGTTCTAACTATACAAGACTCTGAGGAAAATTTATTAAATAATGAGAGTAAAACAACAATATATTTAAGATTGAAAAAGGAATAAAAATGAGTTGATGATGATGACAAAATTCAATATTTTTACTTAAAAAACAAGGGGCTATTCGAATGGCCCCTTAACAATCTTCATCCTGACCCTGTTTTTATCAATGAATCTAGACTTTATACTGAAATAAAAATTACTAGTTAAATTTCTTTTCTATCTAAATGGAGTCAGTTGTAGACCTACTCAACAATCAACTTACATTCAATAATAAAGACATTTGCACGATTGTTGACGAAAATAATGAAATTTGGTTTAAGGCTAAAGATGTTGCAGAAATTTTACAATATGAAAATACTAGACAAGCTATCATAAATAATATTGATAATGACGAGAAAATAGCCTTTAAATATATAAATTACAAGAGTCTATTCCATAGACCCTTTCAAAATCTTCATCCTGACACTATTTTCATTAATGAATCTGGATTTTATTCTTTAATACTAAGATCTAATAAATTAGAAGCAAAAACCTTTCAAAAGTGGGTTACAAAAGAGGTTTTACCCTCCATTAGAAAATTTGGTGAGTACAAACTTGAAAACAAGATTAAATATTTAGAGGACGAAGTTAAACACTTGCAAATTAAAGATGAAATGAAATCATTGAAAATAGAGAATCAAGAATTGCGAATGGAATAAATGAAGAGAGATATGGTATGTAAAGATTTTGATAAGAAAAAACACCATGTTTTTGTGTTAATTAAGAAGAATCACATGTGGGAATGGCCTTATTACGTTATCAGAGCTCAGAAACGAGAAATACCAAACCGATTAAAACATCTAAAAATAAATTATCCTGAATTAGAGATTTTGTTCATTGATGACGAACCAAATTCTATCAATCTGTATAACCAAATGAAAGAATCTTTAAATATTTTATACAACGGAAATCATTTTACTACAAATATGGCAGAATCTCGACTGATTTATAGAATATCTAAATTACACGATGAAAATGTTTCTAAATTTTACTAAAAACTCTCGATTTATTATATTTTGTTTGTAAATGTTTAGCATAACTAGGTAACCATCGTAGAATTTTTTTTTCATATTCACAAGGCATTTCGTTTTTATAACTTTCGCTGAAAATTTTTTTAGCACAATCTTTGCAAAAAGCATCTTTTCTATCTTTACTATACTGCCAGTTATTAAATTCAGAAATATTTTTAATTTCTTTACAAAAGTAACACTTTTTTTCTTCTAAAGTTAATTTGTTCATTTTAACGTATAATTCCTTACAATAACAGTCTTTTCTATTCTCTTCTTGACACTTTGTACATTTCTTTTGAGACTCCATTTATATAGAACAAATTATTACACGATGAAAATGTTAAACTCTTGAATTATGATATTTTGTTTGTAAATGTTTTTGATAATTATTTAACCATTTTATAGTTCTTCCACATTCACATTGAGTATCTTCATAATATAATCTATGGTGATTCTTCTTTACACAATCTTTACAATATGAGTCTTTCTTATCTCTACTATAGTGATCACTATTAAACTCTGAAATTTTTTTAGTTTCTTTACATTTAAGACATTCTTTCTCTTCCAAAGTTAATTTTTCTATTTTATCATACAGCTCTTTATGATACTTCCTATAACAATCTTTACAATTATAAATAATTCCATCTTTTCTATTCTTATCTTTATAAAATTCTTCAAAACCTTTTAATTCTTTGCACATTGAACATTTCTTTTGGGCCTCCATTTATATAGAAAAAATCTTTGACTTTCTCAATTCATATTCATAAAACTTTCCGGTTATTTCTTCATTATTTAAATCTTTTATACTATAAGTTACAGGATCTTTGTTATTAATTTGATAAATCACAAAGATTTCTCTTGACCAATTGTTCTTATATTTGTTCGAAAATGTTGTTTTTTTACTAACAATTCTTACATGATCATTGATTTTAAATTTAGTTTTCGTGTGAATTTCAGGTGGAACATACTTGAAAACGGTCTCTAAAAACTCCTTTTCTGCATCCTTATCTACGTCTTTGGGCTTCATTTTGATTGTGCTGTGAACTGTATCGTTATAATTGTTTACGATTTTTTGAAGAATATCGATCCATTTAAAGTTTTTATTAATCTCAAAAATTACTTTCATTCTCTCATTTTGAGTTCTGTTATATCTCTCTACAATACTTGATTTCTCTTCGTTTTCAGTATGATAAATCTTAATGTTGTATTTTCTCAAAACATCGTTAAATTCTTTATTTTTAAACTCTAAACCCTTATCTGTATGAAGTAGGTTTGGAGGTTTGTGATTGATCCTTATGGCATCTTTTACTATATCCTCGAAAGCTTTTGAAATATCCTTGCCGTTTTTTCTTTTGATAGCTCTTGACCAAGCATATTTTGAGAAAGTATCAATAACATTTAACATATACTTAAATCCATCATTTTGATCTGAATAGTTAGACATTATAACTAAATCTGCTGCCCATAAATCGTCAATTCCTAATGTTATAATTTTTCTCTTTTTAAACTTCTTTCGTACTGGTGCATGAATTTCTCGAGCTTCAATCTCTATCTCATCTTTAGTCTTCAATTCTTGCTTAACAGGTTTTGGATTTGGATTCTTTATAAACTTACTCTTGTTTGTCTTACATTTTGAACATTTTGCTGCAATTCTATACAACCCGTTTTGAGTTTGAACGATTTTTGAATCTATATTTTTCGTTTTCTTTTTACACTTGTGACAGTGAATTAAATCATCTTCCATTTACATATCAAAGTTTCCAAGTTTATTTAATTCGTCTAATATATCAGATTTTGCTTCATTTTTATAGCCATACGGTACTGTATCGATCTTATTTTCTAGGACATTTCTCTTATCATCTTTAGCGTTCAGTGCCAGCTTGTTTATGGTGATGGTATACAAATCATGTTTATAGCTTTTGATTACTGTCATCTCCCTAAATTCTTCTTTATCTTCGAACAAACATCTCTTCAAGTTTTCGATATTTATTGTTTTATTTACAACGCTTCTCTTAATTCCTTTACATCTTACTGGATTTTTGTCTAGATATTTGTACGAGTACATCTTTGATCTCAATCCACAAAATTCTTCTAATATCTCGCCGTTCAATTCGTCTTTGAATTTCCCTATTACCTTCTTATTTTTAGTAGTGAAACATTCGTGATCTTTTGGATAGTCGCTCGTATCGAAATCATCTATATTTTCTTTAATAATTTTAAAGGGATCTCGTTTCAATTCTAGGAAATAACTGTCTGTATCCATGTAACACAGATTCAAATCTGGATCAAACTTCTTTAATTTGTTGTAATAAAACTCGTACATTAGCAATTTTGAGAGGTCGAGAACTGAAAATCCTATGTAAATCGGTTTGTTAAATTTAACCTTTTGTTTGTACATGTGACTCGCTATACAGTTGTCGTCAAAGATATTGAAACATTTGAAATTCGTTTTCTTAGCTTGTTTCATTGAAAATTCTTCGTTTCCTAGTTTAATATCACATCTATTTCTTACATTTTCCATCGATTTTCCAAAAACCGAGTTGTTCATAAGCTTATAAAAGTCCTTCTCAAAGTCACTTATAGCCTTGGTTCTCATACTAGTATTAAAATCGATATATTCTTTCATGAAAGGTTTCTGATCAAACGCAATAACCCTATTCACATGTTTTAAAATCATACCTTGTTCCAAATAGAACTTCAAATTTCTCGAATGAACAACGTATTCAGTTTTATCCAGTAGAGTTGTGCAAAGTTTGTTTTTAAAATGTTCTGGAGCAAGAGGTAAATCCTTGTGATGTTCATGTAAATTTGTTGGATATTCTAGATCGACTTCAAGAATATAGCCATAATCTTCGTCGCCAGTGAGTTCCAAAATTGTTTCTTTCCATTCTGCTGTTGTATACGTTTTAGGATCCATCCACTTGATTTCGTTATATGGTAAATTTTGCATAAGACCATACCCATAAAGGTTGTTTGCATCGACGTACAACAGATAGCTTTCTGGTTTTGTCTTATCGAAATCTTTCAAATATTTGTTATTTGCTTTAACATATCGTTTAATACATTGAGAAATGCCTCCGCGAATACCTTTTTCAATCATTAAATACATGTTATAATCGTTAATTAGCTGAAGCTCAATTTTCGTTAATTTTAACATAGCATCCCAAGCAAGACTAGGAGCAGTCAGATAGTGTGCTGGATCAAGCTTATAGCAATTCAAACAAATATTCCTAAAATTTTCAAAGATATCAGCGAGCAATAAAACATCTTGAATGTTGTACAAATCAGAATAATTTCCCAGATTTTTCTCTTTTAATTTGTTCCAAACATTTAAGTAGTGTTGATAATCTTTCTCAGATATGCTCTCATCTGTCAAGAGTGAATAGAAATCTTGAATTTTCAGCTCTTCTTTGTAATCAAGTTTTTCAATACTATCGATAAATTCATAGGGAAATATTCCTTTTCCTGACAATATTTTAAAAATCTCTTCTTCGTCATTTGGCTGTCTTCTATAATTTCATTCAATATTCTTCCATCCTGTATAAAATGATTTGTATGTTTGAAGTCTTCTTTCTTTAAATTTTTCGCTAATTTTTCGATAGATGACGCCATGAATCTAAACGTGTCTACGAAAGAGAATTTTATGAACTTTCTAGGTTTGTCACCATCAAACTCATACCCGTATCCAGAATTTACAGAGTAATTTATATATCGTTCATCGGTGTTTGCAATCAAATCAACATTACCGTATTGTTTTGCCAATTCTTTTATGTACAAATGCGTATCGTAATTAGACATATTGTGACAGAAAACGGGAATATTCTGAGGAAATTTCAAATTCAGATTACAAATTCTATGAGCTGCACCTCGAAATTTTCATGTTCTTTGAATTATATTTTTTAGCTATGTACTTCGATAATTTATTGAGCTCTTCAAACAATTTTGTAGGAACGTTCGGCAACTCTTCTTCATTTTTTGCTCGATAACATATCGGCTTGTACATACGATTGGTCACATTAGACACTAAATATAGAGTAAAACCATAAGGAATATGCTTCTGAATCTTGGTTGTAGTCGATTTTTGCGGATTGTTTTTGCATGTGGGAATCTTCTCTAATATGCTTTCAAAATCCATATAAATAACGTACGGATGGCTAAATTTCTTTTGGTAATTGGTAAATTTAGTTGTTTGACCCGGAAACGGCATAATTGGCTTGCAAACTTCATGTTGCTTACAAATTTCTAAATGATCTGATAAAGCACTATATTTGTAGAAATGGCTTAAACATCTTCGACACAAGAACGTCTTGTGAGCATTTTTTGATATCTGTGAACTCGCTAATCTACTTAAATCTGTTCTCAAAACATAATGGGATTTATCATCTTGTTTAACATACAATAAATCAACTTCTAACTTGGCGTCATAAACTTCTGAAATTTGCAACGGTACTACGTGTAGTTTTTCATCAAAAGTATAGACATTTACAGACATTTTCGGATACTTGTACTTTGCTTTGCTGCTTCGTTTTTCAAATAATTGTATATCTTTTAAAGACATAGGATAGTCGAATCCAGAAAATATCTCATCGTTCACGAATTTTTCGTATTGTTTTGCTCTGTCAACATGAGTCTCGGGTTTTTCAATAGCGCATCGGATAGAGTAAATAAAGCAATAATCATCTTTATTTTTGATATTTACACAAGCTTTTTTATCTTTGATTTCCTTTGGTAAATCGATATATGATCCTGCGTTCATAAATTCATGTTTATTAAGGCTCAAAATCAGTTGTTTACAACGTTTTAATGTCCAACCAGAGCCCTTATTTGGATGATTTGTCTGTTCTCGATGTGTTAATTTATTAAATTGCTTAGTAATAAAGTCGTTTACGTCGAAGATTTCGTCTGCTTTTATAGTAAAGTACATTGGACAAGTTTGTGTTTCACCGTTCACTAAAGTTCGTTCGTATTCGCATTCTAAAGAGAGATAGCCCTTCATATTTTTAACGGTTTCTTGAAATTTTTCGATTAAACTTTTAATCTCTGGCCTCATAATTGATAGATATTTGTAAATTGACATGAACTTATCGTTTAAATTCGTTAAAATGTATTGCTTGAAAAGACCGTGTATTGAGGATAAAACTTCTACATCAATGATATTTTTAGGTTTTTCGTTAAGAGTTTTGTCAATTTCTTCGATCATTTCAGACTTAGTTTTATCGTTTGTTTCTAAGGACAATTTTTCAGCGATTGATTGAATTTTTTCATCATTAAATAGATTGAGATCTTTTTTATCTTCCTTAAAGTTTTTCCTTAATTCACGCAATTTTTCTATATTGTACATCTTCTCGTGACCATCGATCTGATTCTCCTTAGCCCATTGTCTTAAATAATTCAATTCTTTATTATAAATTTCTTTGTTCTTCAAATGATTTTTCGAATTGTAATGACGAGTATAGTGATGTTCAAAAATGTCTTTTTTGCAGTATGGGCACTCTATCTTTTTCCGCTCCATATTTAAAGAGCAAAAATTTGTAAACTAAAATTTTGAGAAGTGGTGATTTTTGTGACAACTTGACACAAATCAGCACAATTTCTGGTCAAATGTTTTCAGATTGTTCTATTTAAAGAGCAAAAATTTGTAAAATTAAATTTTGAGAAGTAGTGATTTTTGACACAAATCAGCACAATTTCTGGTCAAATGTTTTCAGATTGTTCTATTTATTATAGAAAAATCTTTTAACTAAATTTAGTTAAAAGATTTTTCTATAATAAATGGCAGCGCTGTTACAAGAGTTGAATAAGGTTGGTGAACTAAGATTCAAAGAATATAAGAAATTAGTGGAATTGGAAGAACTTGAATTTGGAGAAAATGGAAGATAAATTCGGGTTTACAATAATTGCCGAGTTGGAAGATTGTAAAGTACACTTGCCGAACAGATTTTTGACTGTTTTGGATGAAAAAAAGATTAAAGAATTGAATAAACATGATAAATTACACTTGGTTGTTACTGGAAAGAAGACTATTAAAGATAAAGACTGTGTTACAATTAACTAAAATGTATTGCTTGAAAAGACCGTGTATTGAGGATAAAACTTCTACATCAATGATATTTTTAGGTTTTTCGTTAAGAGTTTTGTCAATTTCTTCGATCATTTCAGACTTAGTTTTTATCGTTTGTTTCTAAGGACAATTTTTCAGCGATTGATTGAATTTTTTCATCATTAAATAGATTGAGATCTTTTTTATCTTCCTTAAAGTTTTTCTTTAATTCACGCAATTTTTCTATATTGTACATCTTCTCGTGACCATCGATCTGATTCTCCTTAGCCCATTGTCTTAAATAATTCAATTCTTTATTATAAATTTCTTTGTTCTTCAAATGATTTTTCGAATTGTAATGACGAGTATAGTGATGTTCAAAAATGTCTTTTTTGCAGTATGGGCACTCTATCTTTTTCCGCTCCATATTTAAAGAGCAAAAATTTGTAAACTAAAATTTTGAGAAGTGGTGATTTTTGTGACAACTTGACACAAATCAGCACAATTTCTGGTCAAATGTTTTCAGATTGTTCTATTTAAAGAGCAAAAATTTGTAAAATTAAATTTTGAGAAGTAGTGATTTTTGACACAAATCAGCACAATTTCTGGTCAAATGTTTTCAGATTGTTCTATTTATTATAGAAAAATCTTTTAACTAAATTTAATTAAAAGATTTTTCTATAATAAATGGCAGCGCTGTTACAAGAGTTGAATAAGGTTGGTGAACTAAGATTCAAAGAATATAAGAAATTAGTGGAATTGGAAGAAAAAAAGAGATATAGAATCTTGAATTTGGAGAAAATGGAAGATAAATTCGGGTTTACAATAATTGCCGAGTTGGAAGATTGTAAAGTACACTTGCCGAACAGATTTTTGACTGTTTTGGATGAAAAAAAGATTAAAGAATTGAATAAACATGATAAATTACACTTGGTTGTTACTGGAAAGAAGACTATTAAAGATAAAGACTGTGTTACAATTAACTTTGTAGAATAAAGATTTTTTATTAAGATTTTTTGATTTTTTCATTAAAACAGCTTATAAATGTAGAAGCAAACATTGAACAGTAAAACAGCTAAAGATTCGGTTATTTAACATTCGTGCTTTCCTGTTAGATTTTATTAGATTTGTTTATGGTTCAATGGACAGTATTTTACATTGATTTTCTGACTGTCCCAAAAGTGGTCTAGAACCGGCATATTCATATCTACTTATATATATATATATATATTGCTGATCATTTTTAGAGCCATAAAAGCCGTTGTTTCACTATTTCAACTATCAGCACAAATACTATCAATTATTTCAATAAATCTTTCAACAAGTATTCATCAAATTAAGAACTTTGAGAACACATCATTTTTATGGAAAAAGGAAAGCAAAATTAATCATAATATCAGATTTGCAAGAAAAATTATAGTTATATTGTACACTCCAAATACCAAACCAAAGGACAGACCTCATAAAATCAGGGCAAATATTTTCAGAAAAATAATTTTCCTCCTTTGTACGTAACCTGT
Source organism: Homalodisca vitripennis (assembly GCF_021130785.1). NCBI lineage: Eukaryota > Metazoa > Arthropoda > Insecta > Hemiptera > Cicadellidae > Homalodisca > Homalodisca vitripennis. The sequence goes on from NC_060212.1 coordinate 21,406,087, forward strand.
ATCATGCATTATATTCAGGCACTGTGCATTTTCTGACATTCTAATTATAATAATCGATGAAGAGTTGAAATTTTATACATGTGATACGCCATAACTCTATTGTTGTGATTAAATTATTAACACTCAGACAGTTTTGTCGTTAGAGACAATGTTAAGTATGTTTGCACAACAGATATGCTAGAACATTAGATTTTTTGTGCAATTGTAATGTTTTATTGAAGACTTGTGCAACATCAGTATTAATGAATGTTAATGTTTCCTGCTTAAACTATTAATCACTGGACTGGAATCCACACTGGCATCTTTTAGTCTAACTCTATTCTGTTGAGGACATTTATCACTAACAACGAGTATATCAATTATTAAGTATTTTTACATGCTTTTATTTATACAACAGGCAATGTTTACTGCTTAAACTATTAATCCCTGGACTGGAATCCAAACTGGCATCTTTTAGTCTAACTCTATTCTGTTGAGGATTTTTATCACTAACAACGAGTATATCAATTATTAAATATTTTTACAGGCTTTCTTTAAACAACAGGCAATGTTTCTTGCTTAAACTATTAATTACTGGACTGGAATCCACTTTGGTATCTTTCAGTCAAACTCTAAACTTTTGAGACGATTTATTTACTAACAACGAGTGTTTCAAATTACGTTGATACAAGGAATGAGTAAAATAGGGTAATTAGTTCTTGTAAACTATTTAAAATATAACTATTAATTTTTCTTGCACTCAGTGACTTTTAAACGCTAGCAACCAGCATATAACAATACTGGTAATAACAATTTTTATATTCAATAACTAATTCCAGCAATTCCAATTTACAGTTTGTTAAGAAGCGAATATATTTGGATTGTTATGCCAACTATGGATAAACCCGTAGGTGTATTATACTTCTCCTCCTTTAAGTCGAAGAAACTTCGAATTTCATTAGAATTAGTATTAGAGAAGGTTCTAATACTCTTAAATTTGGGTTCAATGTTATGCTTCTTTCTTTAACTTCGTTTCAACCGCCCTTCAACAAGAAGAATTATGGCAGGAAGAATTATTTTTTTTATTGCATCATACATGAATCACAATTTGCCAGCGAAGCCATGATGAGCTTATTAAAACTCAATGGTACTAAATGCGACACGGTAACTTATTAGACTATATTATTGGGCATTTTCTAGACTCTGATAAAAATCTTTGTAACCCATGAGATCTGTATAATAGTAGTAGAATGGAAGAAGGTTAATAGCAAGCTGAAAAGAAAAGGATAATCAATGATCTTTTGTGAGAGACTTATGTAAGAGCTAAAGTGATCCGATCTGCTATTACCCAGTAGATGGCAGCAGGGGCAAAGAATATGACCAGGGTTGTGGGTGATTCAGCAAAAGGGAAGAGCATTTAATCGGCTCGATTTCCAATGAAGGAAGTATTTATTCTAGTGAGGAGGTAGATATTGTGGTAACCTTGAGGGTGACCTAAAACGCTTGCAAATTTAGTGTCGATCAGATTGCCAATCATGCTTACTGAAAATGCCTTAAATTAATGGTCTGTGTCATTTGAAAGAGGATTTGGAATTTTGGACATAACTAGGAATTTTGGCTAGTTGAATCTCAAAAGTGCAGTGGACAGTTTCGTATCTTGTTGGTCACGAAATGCATTTAAGTGAAATTACAACGAATGGTTCTTGGATGGTTTAGGTCTAATGCTTTGGTTTAGGGTTTGAGAAGCACCAATAGTGTTCTGCATAGCTGGTAAAATATTTCAGGCATGATTAAAAAGCGGAGCGGAGCTTCAAACAGAATTTGAATTCAAAAATATCTTGTTTTTCTCACAATATGTGATATTTTTATATATATATATTATTATCCAGGCTCTTAGTCCTGATATTTTCCATTTATTTCCGTTTATACTGCAGATAATGTATAAAAGGTGGACTTTGTAATGTTTTTATATGGTCAGGAAGGAAGCACTATGCTAAAGGTGCAGTTTTACATCGTTTCTATGCACTAAAAAGCTGGTTTCATTCCGCATATCAAATCTAAAATTAATCTGGTCTATTATTATCTGGTTTCTATCTGAAATTAATCATTAATGCATAGTTAAACTAGTCTTTTGAATTTTTAAATCACATAAATTATGGAAAATACAGTATCTCTTTGTGTGCACGGCTAATAGTATGTATTACAGGCTTTCATTTTAATCAACTTCTTAAAAAAGATAAATCGTTAAAGGAAGTCGTAAGTTTAAAATTTTTAGCAGAGACTCCATGGACCTGAGAAAAAACAGATCTGAAATAAACAGTAGTTTTTATAAACTCATTGAATTCAATAGTAACAATATTTTACCGCCGGTGATGTAAATTTAACATAAGCCTTGTTAGTAAAAAAATTCTGTTTCTTTTTTGAATTTTCACTTTAATCCTCTTTTAATGTGCACTGTATTGCAAATATTCACTAGCTATATATACAAGTGTATGATGCTGTTTTTATACAAAGATCAGCTCTGTTTCTACGATAAAAATTACACAAATCAAACCAGCAATACAATGCCTTACCTCATTGTTGGCAGATACAAACAGAAACGGATGACATTCAGTGACAGACTAACTAATCTTTCATTTAGTCACATTTTCTTATCAGTACACTTGGGACATCCCAAATGTGTTAGCACTCATCAAAACAATGGCGATGACTAATTTGTAAATACATAATAAAAATAACGCTAAACATTTAATATTCAATCACAGACTCGTAACTGTCTATGGAACACTTCTCCTAATAAGTTTTTTTCATTACAGATAATACTATTGAATTATAATAAATGCATTGCTAGATAATATTACGTAAACAATGTGAAGTTAGGTAATCAATGTTACTGTTCAGAGGCCTTAACTTGTTTCAGAGTCATATAACTTTTTTTTGTTTGCTCATCCACGTAGTAAAAATTTTTTTTATTGAATAAGTTAAATTCTCTCTCTCTCTCTCTCTCTCTCTCTCTCTCTCTCTCTCTCTCTCTCTCTCTCTCTCTCTCTCTCTCTCTCTCTCTCTCTCTCTCTCTCTCTCTCTCTCTCTCTCTCTCTCTCTCTCTCTCTCTCTCTCTCTCTCTCTCTCTCTCTCTCTCTCTCTCTCTCTCTCTCTCTCTCTCTCTCTCTCTCTCTCCCTCCCCATAGTAGAGGATGTGCGATAAATACTTCTGAGTCATTTTATTTTTATTTACTACATTCTCACTCTCTTAGGCTTACCAATTGTTTCTATAACCATGGAAAACAGAAGCAAATGATGTGAGGATATGCGTTTACTATTACAGTTCAAGTTTGTAATTAATGTTAAGTAAATTATCTTACTTTTCATATTATACCTAAAATGAAATATTTTTTCTCTTTTGCCGTTAAGAAAACCATATGGAACGCATTCTCTTCGAGTAGCATTCTCGCACGGTCTCCGATACCATTCAATACTGCACATTGTTGCTTTGTTACCCAATTCTGTGTTAATGTCAAAATTTCTAGTTGATATTCTAACTGAAATAATTTTCAAACAGATTAAAATCTTGTTAATAAAGACAAAGCGACGGGTTGATAGATAACAAGGGAAAACAGTCAGAATTTTCACTTATGTTTCCACACTTCAGTTTATTTCAACATGAAATGTGGAAGCCCGAAATAATATTCCTTAATAAACAAAGCCCCTTTGTTAACTGGAGGTAAGTAGGTTACCGTAGATGGTGTGAAAGCTGAGATAATCAGATATAAACCACACGATCAACTCTGCCACGCTCACGTATATGTGACAGTGTCGAGAGGTGTTCTGTGTCAGCTTAGTTGTGTAACTGTGACACCTCATGTGTTTACCATTTACACTACACACTGTTAACTGGAGGTAAGTAGGTTACCGTAGATGCTGTGAAAGCTGAGATAATCAGATATAAACCACACGATCAACTCTGCCTCGCTCGCGTATATGTGACAATGTAGAGAGGTGTTCTGTGTCAGCTTAGTTGTGTAACTGTGACACCTCATGTGTTTACCATTTACACTACACACTGTTAACTGGAGGTAAGTAGGTTACCGTAGATGGTGTGAAAGCTGAGATAATCAGATATAAACCACACGATCAACTCTGCCACGCTCACGTATATGTGACAGTGTCGAGAGGTTTTCTGTGTCAGCTTAGTTGTGTAACTGTGAACACGTCATGTGTTTATCATTTACACTACACACTGTTAACTGGAGGTAAGTAGGTTACCGTAGTTGGTGTGAAAGCTGAGATAATCAGATATAAACCACACAATCAACTCTGCCACTCTCGCGTATATGTGACAGTGTCGAGAGGTGTTCTGTGTCAGCTTAGTTGTGTAACTGTGACGCCTCATGTGTTTACCATTTACACTGCACACTGTTAACTGGAGGTAAGTAGGTTACCGTAGATGGTATTAAAGCTGAGATAATCAGATATAAACCACACAATCAACTCTGCCTCGCTCGCGTATATGTGACACTGTAGAGAGGTGTTCTGTGTCAGCTTAGTTGTGTAACTGTGACACCTCATGTGTTTAACATTTACACTACACACTGTTAACTAGAGTTAAGTAGGTTACCGTAGATGGTGTGAAAGCTGAGATAATCAGATATAAACCACACAATCAACACTGCCTCGCTCGCGTAATGTGACACTGTAGAGAGGTGTTCTGTGTCAGCTTAGTTGTGTAACTGTGACACCTCATGTGTTTCCCATTTACATTACACACTGTTAATAGGAAGAAAATAAGTTACCGAATTATATTTTTACTGTCGGATCTACTTCACCCGTTTTACTACACTACAACCTTTTTAACACCAAGGTCAAAAGTGGTGTCAAATATTTTACTTTTACAGTATAGTGGTATTTTATTTTGAGGCATATTAATAATTTACTTTACTAACGTAGAATCGACTTTTAACTACAACGAGAGTCATAAATATGACTGTTATAGGTGTAAGCAAATATGGAGGGTCAAAGAATGGTATAGGTTACCAGCAAAGAAAACATCCGTTCCTTTTGCAAATCAAGCCAGAGTGAAAAGAGACCAATTCGATTCTTCAGGCATGAAAATTTAAAAATTAATATGTATTTGAATCAGTTGAGACCTAAATGTGGTAAAATAATGTAGCAATGCCCGCTATACTGAGTCATAGAAATGGAGCCGGTCAATAGATAACAGAATAGGTACATTCCGCAAGATATTAGTATTAGGATGGTATTGAAATTCAAAGTTAATTTGATATTGTATCAATAGATGAGCTCTATAAGTTTTGAAAGTTAATTTTTGTATCATTATATTAGCATTACTCATTATATTTCGTCGTTTATATGTAGGACTATTAAATTCGATATATCAATTAGACAATATCCCGTGATTCCTCAAACTCTAAATTTTTAAGTATAAAATTTAAGTAAATAATTAATGGCTGAGCGTTAGCGGAGCCTGTCACTCAAGGGCCTGGACAAATGTCATTTCGGTCTATCCATGGAATTTGGCAGAGCTTTAACGACCATGTTTTCATTGGTCTTATGATGGCAGCGAGATTGAAGCGGAACAAAGAAACCAATTTGTAAACAAACTGAATATAAAGATTTGAGAATTCAACATGTAGCCTAACTAACCCAACATACAACATAATATTTTTATAACTTGGTGTGTAGCATAAAATGGAAATTTGAGAGTTTAGGCTTACATTTTTTTTAAAGCGGCCATGTAACTCAACTCACGAACATGACTCTGAGTGTGTCATGTGGCAAGATATTTCGAGAAGGATTTGATCCTTAGACGTTTGTATGGTACTTAATTTCTACATAAACAAGAATGTGGCATGTGGCCATGGGATTTGGCCGATCGCCATTGAAACATGTCAATCATTAGTTTGACTCAATTTTCTTTTGCCTGACTTGAGGATATGAAAATTCTTCTCAGTATGAATGTTTTTCTCATACATTTCAACAAAGAATGAGCTCTATATCAGAAATATTGCATTCGACCTCAGCGAAGCCTGTTATTTGCCACGTGGTTTGGGGTACTCCTGTAATGGTAGAATAGTAGGATAGTAAATCATAACACAGAAAGAACCAGGTGGGGATTCTTGGAAACACAGTTAAGTAAAATAATTCCTTTTCAAGAAAAGTCTTGCCGCTCATTCTAAGAAAGTAGAGTAAACTCCAAACGGCAAGGTTCAGATGGATGTCGGCAAAGTAAAAACACTCATTCTAAATGGGTAAATTGTTTCTTTTGAGAAGAGAAATCATTATCTGACCTTTATTTTATCGTCTCAGCCGTTTTAATGAACTCTTTGCTTATTGGAGTGAATTGTGAGGAGCGCTGCGGTATTATTAAACTGGCGTAGTACTTTAATAAATAATTTGTTTATTTATGTTATTCTACCGTAAAAATAAATTAAAATTCATATTGTTTTACGAAGAGCGTTTATATTATATTTGTGTGAGAAATAAAGTTTAATAATGATTTATATCAATTTAATCAAAGTTTTGAAACAATATTATTACTATATCTACAGTCATTTCGAACTAATAATAAAAATATTATACTAAATTCAGGAAGTTGTTAATTTATAATATAAAGAAACTTTTGATTAAAATTACTCGTATATTATAAAATGCCTAGGTTTCTTTATATCTTAGTTTTTAAATATAATTTTTCCAGAGTAACCAAGAAATGTTTTATATTTGTTAGGTTATAATGCTAAACTTTCGGTGATCTATCATCAGAAACATTATTTTTCTTGGAATAGCCCGAAATATCTGCATTTTTAGATTTTTATCTATAAACTCCTGTCAAGCTAGTTTCTGTTCACCGTATAGGAAACTTCACAATAAATGTGGAGTCCATATTTAAGTAAGAAAAACTAAAAAATTGGTTTTTATGTACTTTTTAAACATTTAACGACACCCTAAATGTCCGAAAATCTGTTGTCCTTTCAAGTTATCGATCATTTAACTAAGGACCTTTTAACTAAGAATCAACAGCTGATGTCTAATTTCTTGTAACAAGAAAATTATTATGATTAAATGCACTACATTAATTTGTATAAATGTTTGGCCACGGTGCTCTTTTAATGAACAGGTAGATATGGAGAGCAATTAATTAGTAATGATAGTACACAACTTTAAAATATTTCCTGAGCTATACCATTGCTTCAGTATATTGCACTTTCTGAGACTCAATTAATTAACGTAAAATCTGAGGATCAAAAAGCAAAAGGACAAACGGAAATGGTTGATTTATTAGCATATAGAATCAAGACTACTTGTTGGTTATGCTTCGAGCAGTCTATTCTACGTTTTGGGTTTACATAATACACAAATTATATGTAATTGTATGTTTCATTTCGTATAAACAATTACAATTGCCAAAGTAAATTACGCAGGTAAATTTTGCAGTCATTCACTACTTTTGAATCATTCATACATATTATAATTATTATATTCACCACAATTCTCATTCATTCTGAATATATCACACTCTTGTCGCAATGTAAGTCAGTCAATAATATGGTCTCCCAAACGTGACTAATATACTCGTCTATACTTTAGAACGCCTTTGAATCAACGTGTTTTGAGACGAGTTTTAAATGCTTTGGGCATTTCTGCATTTTTAATTTAATTGGGCAATTGGTTGACAAATTTACCTCCTGCCTGGGAAGGCAGGTTCATAAGCTACAATTTTGTGTCTCCAAGCTAGGTTGTTATCTTTGTCTCTAGTTTCATAACAGTGTATGTCGCTACCTCTTATAGGATTGCACTTTGTGTTTAAAAAAAAGTCCCCAAAGTATAGAGGCAGGGCACTGTCAACAGTTTCAGATTAATACAATGCTGGCCTGTACGACTCTCTAAGTTCTGGATTATTATTATTGGGTTATTTTAAGGATAAACGTTCTACAAAAACGTATGTTTGTACAACCATCAACAAAGCTACACCATAGGGAGGATGTGAGTAGATTAGCCATAATATAAAAATATTGCATGCACAATATAAGAAAACCCTCACGGACTTCGACTACTGTGCATTTAGCAGTGTGCGTGATCAATGTAAGATCCTTCCTAGAGCTTCTAAGGCTAACTACGTCCACTTTGTTGACTCAGCTATATCATCTAATGTAAAAGTCTTTTGGAGCTTTGTCAACGATGACGAAAATCTTCTGTTGCGAGTGAGATGAACTTCGGTGACTCAGCGTCTTCCCATCCAGGAACGATGTGTAATATGTTCAGCACATTCTTCTCTTCGGTGTATGCGCCTGCTGACAACAGTTCACCACCAACAAAGGCATATGAGACTCCTTTTACCTTTTCCGTGGTCTTAGTTACTGCTGAAGCAATCAATAAAAGGCTGAAAGCTCTCGACGCTTCTAAGGGATGCGGCCCAGATAACATTACTCCTGGAGTCCTGAAGCATTGCCGCGCCGAATTAGCCCCCATCCTTCTCTTTTTGTTTAACCTGAGCCTGGCCAAGGGAGTTTTTCCTGAAATCCTGAAGGAGGATTACGTCGTACCCATTTTCAAATCTGGTGACAGACAGAACATAACTAATTACCGGCCGATTGTGATCCTCTCAGTGTTGGGCAAGGTATTCGAGGGTTTGGTACTGGACATCCTTCAGCCGCACTTTAAGAACATCATCATTGAAGAACAGCATGGCTTCATGGCGGGGAGATCCACCGTGACTAATCTTCTCGTACTCCAAAGTTATGTTCTTGAGGCTTTCAGTCGTAGGCGCCAAGTTGATGCTGTTTACATTGACTTTAGCAAGGCGTTCGACAGGATCAGCCACAATCACCTACTTGATAAACTTGAGGGCTATGGTGTCTTGGGAACTATGCAGGCATGGTTCCGTAGCTATCTTACCGACTGCAAGCTGGTGGTTCGCTTTGCAAATCAGACTTCTGACGCCTTTGTCCCATCTTCTGGTGTGCCTCAGGGCTCCCACCTTGGCCAGATTTTATTTTCCATATTTATTAATGACATCAAGGAGGTCACCAAAGTTCCTTTCTTACTGTTTGCTGACGACATAAAACTTTTTTCTTGAATTGTCCTCCAGCGCAGACTGCGAACATCTTCAGCAAGCTCTTAACTGTATATCGAAATGGTGTCAGCGCAACGGGATGTCCATTAATGCCAGCAAGACCAAGCTTATGACATTCAAGAGAACCACCTCCTCAATTGATTTCAACTACTCCCTTGATGACAAGCTTCTTGATCATTGTACATCCATCAAAGATCTTGGAATAGTTCTCGACTCCTCTTTTGGCTACAGTCTCCATATTGACCAATTATGCTGCCGAGCGTCTGGTATGATTGGGCTGATTATGAGAACTGCTAGGCATGGCCACGGCTCTAATGCTCTTGTACTCCCCTACAAGTCCCTTGTCCTCCAGCTGCTCGAGTACGCTTCAGTTGTTTGGTCTCCTTACCAAGTGGGCCTCATTGACAGACTGCAGTCCGTGCAAAATAAATTCCTTAGGTATTTGCACTGGAGAGAGCCTGATAGGCCTCTGAACTTGCTTCGGCTACATCCACTGGTCGTTAGAAGGGAGGTTGCAGATGTTGTCTTTCTTTATGAGTTTCTCAACTTTGTGGTAGTCTGCCCCCCTCTTTTAGAGCGAATTGCTTTTCGTCTCCCTTCTGGCACAAGGTCGCGCCGCCTCTTCGAGCTGAGCCACTTAAACCGCAACGATCTCCAGTTCAGCTCTGTCCCAAGAATACTTCGGCTTGGCAACGAGGTGTGCAGTGAAGTAGACTTTTTCTGCAATCGACTGGGAGCTTTGAGACGTGCTGTGTTGACAGTGAGGCTGGAGACATTTCAGTCAGAGTGAGCTTGCCGAGTCCTGCACAGTATTACATTAATAGTTACTCCATTGTTATCTTTGATGATTTAGTCTATTACTGTTATCATTATTGTTATTGTTGTATTATTATTTTTTATTACTTGTTATATCACTACTTGTTATTGTTATTGCACTATTGTTATTGGTACCACTTTACCGTTATGTTTCACATTGTTTTAGTTTTATCTTGTTATATCTATTTATTTCACTATGTCGTAGGCATGGTCAATTGCTGAACTTGATTTTTCATACTATACTTTTTTTATGAGAATTTATTACTGTTCTAGTCATCTTAAGTATTGTAATTTTGCAAAATGGTTATACCGTGAGAATGTAAATTAATAAACAAATAAATATGCCGTCATCAACACATGAGTTTGGTAGTATTTGGGTAATTATCTCAGTACATAAATGCCTGAGGAAAATTTTGCACATTCGCTGTCTCCATGACAATCCCAAGTCAACCTTCAAGGTATATTCTAATAATGTTTGTGAGTAGTATCCTTCAACCTCGATTCGTCCAAGGTGGCTGTTTCACTAACCACCGAATATGTTTTTCGGTGTTAATAATTTTTTTTTATTTCTCTTAAGATCGAGCTCATTGAAATGCTGAACTGTATTGTTGAGCGCCGTAAATTTCACCATTTTAAGTTCTGTGTTTGATTTTGTATTGAAACAGAGAATTTTGTCATCTGCATACTGGATGATTTGGCATTGATATAACGATGAGCTAGAGTTATTGACTACAATATGAATAGTAGTGGGCTCAGGCTGGACCTCTGAGGAACTCCAAATCCCAACCCCCTCCCCCTCGACTGCACGTCTGAAATGTGAACAAGTAGTTTTCTATTTGACTGCCATTTCCCCTGCAAGACCAGCTAGAAAACGTGCGTGGCTGTTTCTGAGTAATTCAAATTTTTAAAGGACAGTTTTAACTTTTTTTCTCGTGTATTTTGTTTTATAGGATTTTGATTTCTCTTGTTTTTATTTCTGTGTTCGGGGACGGTTAGTTTATTCTTGAATTTGTGGACTCTGTTCTTCTTTTTCTTTTTCTTTCTGTTCTTTTTATTAAGTATGCAACAAACCCATTCTGATATTCGTCATCTTTCATTCTCAGATGCTTTCGGAGTAGCGGTCATCGAAGAGGAGGGATATACATGCTGTTCCAGTTGTTTCTTTAGGAAGCCTATTTCAGCCTCAAGGCAACGGATCGTATTAACCATTGTTTGCGATTCTTCTTTTAGAATTTCACATTATTTACACGTTATTCTTGTATTAATCTCTCTGTTTGCGTTGTTTTTGTATTTTTGTAACTGTCGTATTGTTGTTGTGATTTGTTAATGAATTAAGGTTGTCATTGGTGTATTGTAACAACCTTAAGTCTGACACATTGTTGTTCGTTCAGCCTTGAGGTTAGCATTCTCCATGAGTATATCCTCAATGGACTGTTTTTTTGACGTGGGTGTAATTGAAGGAGTCTATAATCTATCTTTATCATGTACAATGAGTGTAAGTACTCATTCATATCAGCCCAATTGAACTATTACAGGTGTTATCTTCAGCAAAATATGTCAATCACACGATTGCAGTTACGATTTTTATACACTGAATAAGGCACTTTGAAATAGATAACATTAAAGGCATTCATAATAAACGTCTACGAATCGACGAAAATTCCACTGCCCTATTTAGAGGAAAACTCCGAGATCGATTGAAAGTGAATTTGGTGGATGAATTTCATCCTGGTATATAACTTTATTTAATTTTGTGTTATAACTACACCAAACCACTTCAGTGTTTCCACATATGTCTTTCCTCGATAAGAAAACCTCAAACAAACCCTCTTTAATATTTACAAGGTAGGAGTACGCCACAGGAGTACGCCACACCATCATGTGTCGCGATTGGAATTAAATAAGGCTATTGCCATTTATACAATTTAATGTAAATAAAAGTCGTTTGGTCTTCCGATCATATGTTAGTTTGCTTATTTAAACGCATATGTGACAGATACGGCCAAATACAAAATAATTGAATCGGAAAAAGTAAGCGCTCTGTGGTGTAATGGTAGCACATTCACCCGGCAAGTGAGAGATCCGGGTTCGTATCCCGGCGGAGCAAGTACTTTTTGCGATTCAATGTTTATTGGAATTAAATAAGGCTATTGCCATTTATACAATTTATACTATATATATATATACTATGTTATTAACTCCATGTTATAGGACTATCTTTATGTTAGACTAAATCAAACGACTAAATTTTGACTATGTTATGTTGACTAAATGCATATATATAACTCAATTTCAATAAACATTTAACCACAAAAAGTACTTGCTCCGCCGGGACTCGAACCCGGATCTCTCACTTGCCGGGTGAATGTGCTACCATTACACCACAGAGCCCTTACTTTTTAAGATTCAATTATTTTGTATCTGGCATTTTCTTTCACATATGTGTTTAAATAACCAGACTACCATATGATCGGAAGACCAAATACCTGTCACATGACTTTTTATTTATATTCATTAAATTTGTATAAGTGCCAATAGCCTAATTTAATTCAATTTCAATAAACATTGAACCACAAAAAGTACTTGCTCCGCCGGGACTCGAACCCGGATCTCTCACTTGCCGGGTGTATGTATATATATATATATATATATATATATATATATATATATATATATATATATATATATATATATATATATATATATATCAATGTGTTCCCAGTAACAACGTTCACTCGCAGTCAGATGTTGCAGATACGTAAAAAATGGTCCAATTCCAATCTCTCTGTATTTAAGTTTTCACTTTGTGAATATCTCATACACATAGTGTTTGGTTATTGCAAGATTTGTGCTGCACAAACAAGAATATAATTGTTCATATGATTATAGGATTTCGGACAGTTACCATTATTGCATGATACAAAATTTACTAAATCCTGTTGTACTTTAAAACCATCCATCGTCAGGAACAAACCGTAAACAAAGAATGTCTGTTAAATATTTTAAGAAAGTTTTTTTATTTATAATACCTGTTATCAAACTTAGGTACGAACTTGCTGAATTTAAAACAGAAGCTATTTTTAAATATTTTCAGCTGACCGCGATTCAGTACGCGTAATATTCTATTTTGGTGGCTGATAAATCAAATCTAATTGTATGAGCATTAGCGAAGCCTATTACTGGATGGGCTGGAAACATTTAATTTATACCTGAATGTTTGTCTATTCGTCTATATGCCCGCACGATAACTCGAAAATGACCTTAAAATTTTGCATGAAGCCTGTACAAAGAGAATATCGAATTCTATCAATACACTTCCGACTTCAATAAGCTACTATCACCGACTTCAAATGTATCGGATGTTAGTCTCCAAAGGGTTAAAAGTATCAAAATATTATAATTGAAACTAAATTAACCCGTTTGGTTCTTTTGGGATCTTACATAATAGGAAAAATAATTCAGGAAAACGTACTAAGTTTTAACTTTTACTTGCTATAGATGTTCAGAAATAATGTTAAAAAGCTTAGTTATAGTGTTATACACACAAAACGTTAAGAATTAGCAAACATAAGTTGCTATTGAGTGTTGTGCAGAATGTGATGATATGCGATAAGTATCTATTTACAATGCACTAGAAAGATAAGTAAATGGGAGAATCAGTGATAACAGGCAATATGACATCATGTTTGAGCTCTCAGCGATAAGAGTGATATCAGTTGCTGTGAGCTCTGTAAGAGAGTGAGTCACCAATCTGTTGTGGACAGTGCCTTTAACTCCAACCGACAGAGTGTTACAGATCGGGAAATTTTGAATAGCGTGACGAAATAATAATTAAACCTCAGATATGGCTGGAGTAATATGGTTTACATCCTTTGTTTTGGTACTCAATGTGTTATACACTACTGTAATATTAATAAATGTCTGAGCCAAATACACAATGGTCTCTTAAATAAACTTGTGTATTTGATACAAGGATTTGATAAAAGAACTACTTGATTGATCTAAAAATCTCAAAAAAGTGCTAGTGATAAATAAATCTAAAACTCAATTATGATATAGTTCAGATAATGACACTTTATTACATCATTCATTTACCTTTCAGTGTAGTTTGAGTTTTAAATGTCTGAATTCAATGCTACTAATGAAGCTACTACTAATATGACGGATGTGAAAGATTTTATGTGTGAATATATACATTGCCAATACGAAAAATAATCGTACCGGTTCAATTGAAATGTTATATGAACAGTGAAGCAATATATAGAGAATGATATGTTTGTAGTGGCACTACGTAGTTTTAGTATGTCTTGTAAAATGAGGATATCATATTGACTAAGTCATGTGCTTGCCGGGAAGAAAGTACTTCCTGAATCTGAATCTTCTGTAATACTACTCTAAGGTTCTAGTTGCAGCGGGGATGGCTTAAGCATCTACTCTGCGAAGGTCATTCTTGTTTCGTTCACAAGCTTGACTGACTAGAACAAGCTCTTACTGCTATTTCAAGAAACTTTAAGTACTTGGGTCTGACCTTGGACAAGTCTCTGATCTGGAATGATTACTTTGGGCGTGTAATATTCAGAGGAATATTGCATCCTTCCGTTTATATTTAATTCATAATAGACAAAACCTTTAAGACACAAAACACAGACACAAACATGACAGAAAAAAGGATTCGGCTTTACATTATTTTTATTTGTTTAAGTTTAATAATATTTTCTTCATTGTACATACCATGTGTCTCCGTTTTACGAGCTCAACTATTCTCATCACTGTATTTCAGGGAAAAAACGTTTGGAGTTTTGTTCAGAATTACAAAAGAAATGGCAATTTAGATAAGTGATGTTATTTAGAAAGAATACAACTGACCACGGGACATTACTCTGGCAAATGGAATCCCGCCATAAATCGCGTAGCTATAACTTTACTTGTAGTTCCATTCCAACAGAACTTCTTCTGCTTATTTTCTAACATGTTTGTAACTTTATTGCACCATTTTACGTTGACCACTGTTTCAAAACTGAATCATCCAAATACTTGCCACCATTAATTGACAAAAAACACACGTTTATAAAATTGTTTGACATCTTATAGGTAATAAAACCAACATGTTATATATTATGTTATACATGTTATATACTATGTTATACATGTTTTATATATATATATATATATTCATTAAATTTGTATAAGTGGCAATAGCCTAATTTAATTTCAATAAATATTGAATCGCAAAAAGTGCTTGCTCCGCCGGGACTCGAACCCGGATCTCTCACTTGCCGGGTGAATGTGCTACCATTACACCACAGAGCCCTAACTTTTTACGATTCAATTATTTTGTATTTGGCCGTTTCTTTCACATATGTGTTTTAATAATCAAACGAACATATGACTGGAAGACCAAATACCTGTCAAATGACTTCTGTTTGCGATGACCTATTACTGAACTTGACCTGTTACTTTTTGCGATTCAATATTTATTGAAATTATATATATATATATATATATATATATATATATATATATATATATATATATATATATATATATATATATATATTGATTGATTGATTGATTATTAGTAAAAGATGCAGAAATACAACGGTGAATAGGATGAAGCTACTAGCGGTCACTCTACTAACCTATTTTAATTTTCCCTGCCCCCACATGGGGTTTGGGGTTTTTTAAGGGTTTGAGAGGGGTTTGGGAGGTTGGATGAACTATTTGATCTGCCGAAACCTCCGCAGCTATCTACCACAATTACATCTATAGAAATTCATGCAGTAGCCTCAGCATGCCATTTTATTAATCGTCATAAGTAGCAATAGTATCATCAAAGCATTATCACTGATCGTGACTAGCAAAACTACACGATGATGCCAGAGTACTACACGGTGGACTACGCAATTCCACATGCCGCATAACAGGCTTCACTGAGGTTACATGCAAACTTACCATTAATATTGGACACACTTTAAGAGCACTTTATGAAATTGAATTGTATATGTCGCTTGATGTGATACCAGATGTAGCCAAAGCTCACTAGAATTTGGATATCAGACATCAAGGTATGCCTGAGACAATATCAAGTTCGGTGTGCTCAAGTACTTCTTCGAGTGTTCAGTGTAATATAACGATATCTCTTATCATATAAACATATATGTCGGTACCACTGTGTAACTAAATGTAGCAATTCTATAAGTTGTTAGGTTGCAAGTTAGTCTTGTGAAAATTATCATGACAAACTGTATGAAACACATTTCCATATATCTGCCAATAGACTACTATTCACCGAAACTATCATATTGGTAGTAAATGGTATTGGATTAAATATTCTCTATAGCAAAGTATCTTGAACGCAATAACTTGCGCAACTTCGAACTAATTGAGACTAAAATAACTTTATGGATGTTAAGCGATCCAATATTATACATTAGACGAGTTCTTTAACCGATTTTATTCAAATCAGGTATCCAGATGGCCACAGTTCAAAGTTTAAAAAGTCAATAGCTATGTATAAGATAGTAGAAAGTCATTTATAACTACTTTTAAATGACACCATATTGAGTGTCATTATGGTGTCATACGTACCCCCTTTTTTAAGGATTATTACTGAGGATAAGGTTTTTAAAGAATTATAGCTTTTTGGACATTTTTAACGTTTGAAAATAGAACCCACTTTTCGATAACTAGAATCTGTATTTTTTTCTCAGTGGAAATTTATGTATCAACCAATCTTGACATAAACGCAGTATTTGCGTAAAGCCACTAAATTTACTAAATAAGAAATATTTAAGTCCAACAGTAGAAACTTGTGCAAATGAAATCGCTGCTTTATTGCGGGGAAAATATCTCTGACTCAACAGTCCAGCGATCATAAAGTTTCTAACTCTCTTCAACTGGAAGTATGAGCTTTAAGGGACTAAACTTTCAGTTTTACCGTTCTATTAAAGTTTTCAGTAGTAAAATGCTAGCTACAGCAAATGTTTGAGATTATAACATTAGTAATAAATATACACCCTGGTTTTAAAAAACCATTTACTTGATTTGAGAAACATAATAACATATACTGATATAACTGTAATCACCATATTATAAACTCTGATTCTCGTGAATTGATACATTAGCCGATGTAATTCAACTTGAACCCCTCCCTTCAAATTATTCCTTGATTGTTTAAAAATCATAAAAAGTAAAGAACACTAGAACCTGATGTCTTTGCTGTTTTTAGAGACGTAGGTTTCGTAGGAAATGTGGTTCCTTATTTGTACCTCTCTGCTATGTGTTGAATTTCAAACGCAATTCGAATTTTAATAAAATTAAATTGAGATCTAACGATCATGTGCACGTCTCTAAGTAGATCAATGGAACCTCCAAAGCCTTTTCCAGTAAGATATATTAAAACATCAAACTGTAAAAGCAAACCCTGTTTCCTGCAGTAAATTGATACATCAATATTATATTTGTTGTATTTTAAATATTTAGTATCCGTTATTTGGCATCTGTTACTACTTAAGTATGGTGAACTAGTTACTTAACTACTATCTTATAGAAGAACTAGATACTGACATTTTATATTTACTCCGTTTAGGAATACCCGTACATTTTCAAATGTATATTGCACTTGAATGATTGCAATACTTATTAAAATGTACTCTTATATTGAGGACAGCAATTTGCTACTCTTCTAAATCTTTAAATTGCATAGTTAATGTTTGCATTTTACCTTTGACCAATTGCAATGCAAAAGTAGTATTTCAGTTTTCGGCAGAGTAAAAATGCTATAATAATGCTTCAAAATCTAAAAGTTAAATTTATTAATCCAACTGTTTCCAGAAAAAGTTTGAATTTTTAAATCCAACTTTTCATATATATTTAGCAACAGTTTGGTACAAAACGGATACTAGCTACCTAGGTGTAGAACCACAAGTACGTGGGCTTGAACAATCAAATGTTGAACAATAAAACTATGTTTTTAAATGACCTTGAAACCTTTCTCGTGGCCGTGTATCACCACAGACCCAACATGAATATTTGTTTTTATATTTGAGTCAATCATAGATTTAGAATCTACTCTAAGATTCAACAAAACATTAATATTTCATAAATTTAATAACTACGTAAATCCAGGAATGTATTACGATTCCCTTAAGAATATATTCAAATAAAATCTTACACATGCGATCTTCCAATCATAAAATATCACTGCTGACTTATTTATTATCTTTAGATGTTTCGGTTTTGCTGAGAACAACCACTTCAGTAAAGAGGTGCTAAATTTAAACTGGGTCATAAAGATGTAGGAGATGATAAGGACTGTCTTCTAATCTCTTTCTCTACCATTTTAAGGAGTTAAATAAACAAGAGATATATGTATTATCTTTTGAGTGTCCCAAATTACGTTTTACACAACCAAAAAATATAAAAAGCTGTCCAAATTAACTGTTCATCGACTGCTTATGTGCAAGATTTTCACTTATCAGCGATTTTCTCAAAAAAGACCTTATAAGCCCATAAATTACTTTTCATCAATTACTAAGTCAAATTATAAAAATGAATTTGATATTTTAAGAGGGAGCCAGATGTAACCTTACGTAGTAGGCTTAAGGGACTGGCAATAGCTAATACTACCATCCCCAACATATATTAGATTATGTAGGTTATTTTTCTTAAGAAATGGAAAGGTAATTAATAAATAAATGCATACATTTTGTTTATATTTTCGATTCTCTGGATTTGGCAATTAACCCGATTTTTAGTACATCTATACTCATTTATACGTTATAAATGACCCTATGAGTCATAATTAGTTGAAGGATATGCAATGGACTACGAACAAGACCGTGGATTCCATACATAGTTTAAATAAGTGAAAGCAAAACATTACGTTTCCCATTATAACTAAAACATAACATAAAAATACAGAGTAAGAAATGATACAATTTGAGTACTAACTAATAACAGAGCCGTTGAATAAATGGTTTATGTTAAATATGAATTAAATTACTAGTGTACTATTATATAATTCAATAAGTGCAGTTTTGTGAAGTATCACAGCAGCAAGATGTTATTTTCCATCTGGACTTCAAGTTTCCATAGTCAAATTAAATTATTCCATAAAACACACTCAGTACATGGGGTTGTTTCTTGTGGTAAAAACACATAAACACGAGGTAGAAGTACGCCATACCACGGGCAGCGTAACGGACTTCGGTAAAGATGTATGCCAACTTTCAAGTACATAATATATAGCCCATTTCGTCCTTGAGGTGGACAGACAGTAAAAATTGTACACCTCCCGGCAGACAAAAGAGGAAACTATGCCATGTAGATCTTTTTCGAGATGTCTTGCAAATAGTTAGGTTACACGTTTTACTATGCCGACTGTTAACATTTCACATGATCAGTTCATTTATACATTTTTATACTCTACGATTTTCTGTTGCTATTATGAATACCAAAATAAATATGTTACCTTACGTTCAACCAAATTCTATAGCCAATCAAACTTAATTTTGCTTGCATAGAATTGCATTCTTAGATCAGTTAGTTCTCAAGATACCGTACGGACAGACAGACAAACAGAACTGGAATTCTTTCAGACCCTCTTTGCTAACGCTCAGCCAATAAGTAGTTTTTTAAAGATACTGTTGGTTCAAATGAAGTATTCAACTACTTTCCTCGTATAGATTACCAAGAAAACGAAACCTCATATAACCCTATGACTATACGTTAAACTTCACTCTAGTATATAAAGAAATCAGTGGTTGGCCTAATATTACTATCACAATTGGTAATAGCAAATAACAGGTCATTTTGAGTATCAAATACATGGAAATTGATTATATTGAAATTACACGATAATTTCGTACGGGATATTATTATACATGCCCTCAGGAACGTACACATTTCTATGGAATACCTACCGTACTGTATAAATGAAAATCAGAAACAAAATGCTAACTTTATTAATTTAATGTTTTAGGCAAGAATACATTAATAATATAAAACAAAAAACATTAAACTATTGTAAATTAAGGCTTGATAAATTCGTCTAAGAGTAGCAGCAATTTGTTTGAATCCATTACAGAACAAAGAAGGCAAAATAAATACAATTGTATAATTAACAACCATTCATTACCACCGTTAATGACTTTCCACTCCTCATTAGTAGCGCAATAAGCAACAAGGCAACGAGTTCCTCCAGTCTGTTTGCTGTGAGAAATAAAGAAACGATTTATCAACCATCACTTCAGTTTAATGTTAGTCTATTTTAGAATTAAATTGAAATAATGATCTTTTCATATATGACCTACAATAAGTAACATTTTATAATAACTGCTGTTTATATTATGCAATATTCGTTTCAATCTTAATCTGTTATAGTTACTATACAAATACAGTTATTATGGGTAAGGAAGACATTTTATTTTGGAAATACATTCATAATATACTTATTGTGTGTGTGTGTGTGTGTGTGTGTGTGTGTGTGTGTGTGCGCGCGTGCGTGCGTGCGCGTGCGTGCGTGCGTGCGTGCGTGCGTGTGTGTGTGTGTGTGTGTGTGTGTGTGTGGTGTGTGTGTGTGTGTGTGTGTGTGTGTGTGTGTGTGTGTGTGTGTGTGTGTGTGTGTGTGTGTGTGTGTGTGTGTGTGTGTGTGTGTGTGTGTGTGTGTGTGTGTAAATGCAGTTTCGCGTCAATTTTGATGTCTGTAGGTATGTTCGTTCTCAAGTTATGGTTCTAACGTTCAGGCAAATACAAATTCAGTCAGGCATTTTTCATCCCCTCTAGTACATAGGCTTTGCTAACGTTTAGACAATCAAAGTTAAGAAGCAAAATTCATGTGGATATAACGTAACATCACATCAAAATGGACCAATGCATCAAAGTCATAAATAACACCTCGCATGGTGGGTTGGCCCTGACAGATATGAAACACTAAATTAAAACCTGCTATAGCAATCGTTCTTCTGAAATCTCCACATTTGACGGGCGATAGCATGTCGAATTGAATTGCACAATTACATCCTCTAAATACATCTCCTTTGTATTTAAATCTTTGGAAAACAATTTTTATAATTTAAATGCATTATACATTTTAACTTTGATATTAATTCAGCCAATTTCAAGTTGCGGTTTTGTTATTTACACGCTAGTACCGCTATTTACTTACTTGCTAATTTGACTGATAACTCTTACATCAACTCAGATCCACTGCAAGATCTGTCCTAATCAATGTTCCTACTCATCTTTGGCCAAAGTATCGTAGTTTGTGCCAAAGTCTTGCTTGATGTTCTCCCAAGATGTATTAATGAACCTATTTTAAGAAACCCATCCTGAGACCAATCTGGTGAAACATTGAGACTGCTGCTTCAATGTATACAGTAGTACACTAACCACTCAAAACAAAGAATTTTATTTTTATTTCTTTTAATCAAGAAATAACTCAGAGTTCCCTGAAGAAGTGGCAAGTAGCGGTACCAATATTTGTTGTTATTTTATGATGTGTTATAATTATATTGAGTTTGGTATAATAAGCTCAAATGACAAATGGTCGAGCAGTTGAGAAGAGGAAACTCCACCAAAATGGTTGTAGCCTAACTAACATTTGATTTCTTAGAAATCCCAATTCACAAATCATCACAAATTGAGATGTCCAGAAAGCATCTTTACCTGAATTTGGATTACAAAATATAAGTGGAAAACCACATTTAATTTTAAGAAAACTTATATAACATTTCAGTAATCAATAATGTTTGACAAAACATAAAATTAATAAAATAATCAACATTTATTATAGGACGATAACAAGGTCAACATTTAACGTTTAAAAGGATGCATTCTTTCTCTTACAAGTTACAACAAGGTAGAAATTAAATACCACACAAAATAAATCAAATATGTATATATTGAGATAAAGTATATACTTAAATCAAAATAATAAAATATTACTTATAACTTAATATTACAAATCGTAGCATTAGCTGGTCAATTATAAAATGATCCTTTCAACAATCATGTTCTAACAAGGATAAATCTCCATAGTAGTCCTATAAAAATGTTATATTTAGACAGTTATGGAGCAATAGTGTAAATATATGAGTAAATCTATGATAAAACCAGTACACTTAAATTTCAAAAGGATAGTGTGAATATAATTATTTGTTTTCCCATTCTGGATGTCAGAATTCTAAATTTGTAACCCAGTAATTATATAATCTCAAGGATATTAGTCACGGATATAGTAAAGTAAGAAATTAAACATTTCACATAAGTAAATTAGAAAACACGCAAAAAAATATTACTTCAAAATAAATATTAAAAATTTTATTTACAAAGGTAATTATAAAATACATACATAAAATATAAAAATTAAATTAAATTAACATATAAATTTATAAGCGTAACAATAAAATCAAATTAATAATAGCAAAATTAGTTTTAATTTAAATTTTACAAAATAAAAATGCAATTGTGATTTATAAATTATCATCTATACTTGACATATTTTTTATACAATTACTGTTATGTTACAAAGCCAGGTAATTAATCAGAGGCTTCAAATTCTGGTTTTACAAAAGTTTTCATGACTTTTTTTGTTGTTTTCTGAGTAATAAGAGATCAGGTTAAACTCAAAGTGTAAAGCAAATAATTGTAGCAAACATTTAAATGTTAATATTTATATGTAATATTTAGAAAGATATCGCCGTTACCACAAGGCAGTATATAAATTACTAATGGAGTGACCTCTGACGATAGCAGAATCTAGTAGTTTTATGATTAACATTTTAAAAGAACCATAAAACTCTAAGTTTGCGCCCTTAAGAACTTATTCTTTCAGTTGAAAAGATGTAGAAAATTTGTGATCGCTGGACTGCTGGGTCAGACATATTTTCCGAACAATAAAGCAGCGATTTAATTTGCACCAGTTTCTTCAGTTGGAAATAAATATTACTTGTTTAGTAAATAGCTCACTGGATTGCAGGTATTTATACTGTTAAATTGAATAGTTTGCTAATTGTGTTGTAATGTAATTATACTTGATTAATATAAAATACACCGTGTAATTAATAACTAAATGGATATAAAGTGAACTCTACATAGATAAATGAGTATTTAAAGTTACCTCATTACCTGTTGTGGAGTATTAATAAATATTATGATGCAAGTATTAAGATATGTTTATGTTCCTTAGTTTTAACTAATTATAATCAAGGCAAACTTTTGATATGAGAATAATTTTATATAAAAATAAAATAATTTATTAATAAAATATAATCTTATTATAACCTAATCTCTCTTATCCTAATATATATGACAACTTCTGGGTGTGTAGTTGGTTACCTGTAAACTAAGCATTTTTAAGAATGAGTGAACTTCTAGTGCAAGATTGCATGTTTCTCTCGATTTTACTCATTTATAATAAAGAGATTTGACATTTCTGATTACGTATCCCTTCATGTTTGCAAATGTATCCCTCTTCGTGAAGCGTGAGTCCAGCTCCAGGCATACCAACCGAACATAGACGAAGCACAGCTCTTCTTGTACTGTTTAGGCCTCACATATCAGCCGCTTATAAAAGTCATCAAAAGGGTACAACGATACAACTGTCGATTTTTTACTGATATTTCAACATCAAGTTGTGCAATGAATTTGAATAGTATGATTTTTGTTGAATTTATAGGTGATTTCCAACTTATGTCGTAATATTAACAAGTAAATAAAATCATCCTTAGTTATATGAAAACAGTTAAAATTTATAAAACGCCATTTTTTAATTTTTTAATTTAGTTATTTAAACAATTTTATGTCCCATAATCTGTACAACAGAAATTGTTTCAGTTTTCTTTTCCATTAGTGTTTAATTTAATTGCATCCATCTTTCTGTTTGTTTCCCTGTATTTTTTTGCTTAAAATATTTTTTTTAATTCTGCAATTTAAAAATTGCACGTCTCGTATTTCAGTAAAACCACTCATTTACAAGAACACGAGTGGTTAATTAATTAACTATTACAAATTTAATGCATACAATTTAAACCCAAAGGGTTGTGCACGAGGACAATAATTAATAATTGTTACGTATTTAAGAAGTGTTACAGTTTTAGTTTTTATACCATTATAATTTGTATCTCATGCATTTTAAAACCTTATCATAAAGGCAAATGTAAAGCACATTACTACTAATTATAACTCAATAAGCCAACTCAGCATGCTTTGCGGATTGAGCCGTTAGCAGCGATTTACACCAAACCTTGCTTAAATACGAGTATGATGATAAAGGATCCTGCGCGGGAAAATTGTGTTGTCTGCCTTACGTTTCTGTAATTCAATGAGTTTAATCTTGATTAAAAGGTCCTAGAGACGTGGAACCTTGTACATAAGTTCCTCTTAGTACATAGGACTCCATTCTTGTGTCAAAAGTTCAATATTATACATAAATATAAATTCCAACATATTTAAATTGGTCACAGGGTAGACAAGCCAACACAATCAAATGGTATTTTATCGTGTGACACAGCATTCATATGGTGAAGTTACTTTATTAGACTGATTAATTAGATCATTACTACGATAGATGTTGTATCGATTTATCAACATCACAATTAATTCGGTTATTTGTTCTAATAATTATTTATCAATCACTGTACACTGTATAAAATTTTTGTATATTTACACAATAATTTTAATTATTCATATCTTTATATCACAAATAAGAAAAATATCGGCAATTGAGTGGGTATCGTTGAAAAATGTGACTGACAGACTATAGGGAGGAGTTCGACCATTTGAACTGAACTCAATCGTTATGCTTGTCAGCGGATTTCTTACAATTATTGTCAGTTTTGCATTTTCTGACAGTTCAAGCAGACTTTCTAAAGTTTGAATAGGACTTCGTGTATCGTATGGCAATGGAAAGGTTACCAGTCAGTAATTCAATTTGTAACATGGAAGAATAAATTGAAAGAAATTGAAGAATAAATTAAAGAAAACATTTTATGAACCAAATAGTTCAAAATGTCACTTACTTTCATATCAGTAAGAGGCATTACCACTAATACATGACAAAAATAACTTTTTCATAAAATGTTTCTGTTTACTATATTTTTAATACTGAGAACTATAACATATTATATAACATATTACTCCACGTACTTTGTCACTTTATAAAATTCTGAACACTTTTATTTCCCATTTTTCTGCTCAATGGTGTGCAGTACAACCACTAAAGATATCAAAAAAAACTAGATTCACTTGTATTCTAGCATTTTAATAGCAATTATCGAAAGTTTTTTATAATACTATAATTTAAATTTTCTTGCAGTAAGTACAAACTGTCAAATTAATGAGCTCCATTGTTATTATTAAAAATGTATCTTACAGTTAGTGAGCTATAAACCAGATTACTATTTTCATTTCCATCTCGAGCAGACACTAAACTAAATTAATAGTAGATAAATCGTTTCTTTATTTCTCACAACAAACAGACTGGAGGAACTCGTTGCCTGTTGCTTATTGCGCTACTAATGAGGAGTGAAAGTTCATTAAAGGAGGTAATAAATGGTTGTTAATTATGCAATTGTATTTCATTTACTTCCTTTGTTTCGTATTGGATTTGAAAAAAACACGGATTGTTGTTTTTACAAGAGTTATTCAAGCCTTACTTGTAGTAACTAAACACCTATTTTTATATTTTTTAAGGCATTAAAAGAATTATTAAATTAAAACTTTGATCCAGTCGAGATCCACATTGAATTTAGTTAAAGAATGAAAAATATCTGCAAAACTATTTTATAGAATTTTATCTACTATAGAGAAACTCGAAAGTTGCTTTCCAAGCTTGTTAAATAACACCGATTTTCTTACTTTTTATTTGTTTCTAACGTAGTTATAGTACTGTCCGGCACACTTCTGTATCAAGAAAGTATTAGATATATTACATAATCATACGGTAATAAAAGATTTGGCGTGTGTATTGAAAGGTTTTCCGTTTCCACCATATTCATTCAGAAACATGAGTACACATTTTTGTACCTAAAGAATCTTAGAGAAAACGTGTATATTATATTAGTGTCTAATTTTCACCAGAAAGTTAATTCAGAGTTTGACCTAAGCTCCAATTAATTAGAGTTGTTTATGTTTTGGCAACTTAAAGTTCAAAGAAAAAATTAAGTGATTAAAAATATTATATAAACTCGTGATATTTTTCCTTGTGAAACAGGACTGGCATAAACATGACACCTTAAAGTCAAAACTAATAACACTTTTTTCTGTTCCTGTGATCAGTTTATAAAGATTACCGAGTGAACATCCAGATTGATACTCCACTCAATCTCCAATACAAATAGCCAACGTATCGAAATATATATTGAGGATATTGATATTGATTGGGGATAGGATAATTGCGTGTTTACGTTCAATCTGTTTTCTTATTATAACACTAAGTAGGAGACATCACACCACAAGTCGCATAACAGACTTTTTGTATGTTGGGGGATGTAAAGGTTTTTGACTGCCTTATAATAAGAAGTGCTATATACTTGAAATGTTGAATGTACAGCGACGCCTAGTGTGACGTACTTTTACGATAGAATGAGCGATAAATAATTTACTTAAACTATGTTTATACTTGTGTGGTGTGACTGATGAGGATAGCCTCATATTATCGAAAGGCCTCATAAAAATTAAAAGTTTTAAGTATTGGTTGATGTGTTCTAAATGTAGTGACGAAGTTACTTAAAATCCATTAAATGATTGATAAAATATTTGCATTACCTATCTAATTATTCCTACTAGAGCATCAAATACTTTTTTGACCCATTTTGAGTTTAACTTTAGTTGAAGACAGTTCTCTACAGCTAGTGCAAGGCTGATATTTCGATATAACGGTTGTATTGATTATTTTTCCGCACTTTTACCAGTATACTTAGTCGTAGCACCGACAAAAAATTGAAGACTAATACTTCTTAGTTGTGTTAAGTTGTTTATTTACTTCAAAGAGGAAAAGGACAAACAATATATGGAATTTATTGTGTAAGATAAGTTAACAAAGGGAACTTACTATCGAGTTCAACGTTAAAACACTCAATTCTAAATTTTAATCCTTACATAAACCCACCTAATGGTGTCACAAAATTTACAGGAGCTTTTTTATTACTAAGATAATATACAAGTCAGACTAACACATAGAATATGTTCATAAATACTTGAGGAGGTGAAATGAAAATAATGAACAGTGAAATTAGAAAGAAAACTAACTGAAGTGTATTGCATCTCTGGACACAAAGGTCGTCTGTTTGTGTGTGCATTGGCTGTATGTGAGCCTGTGGCCATGTCATGAAGACATGTTTAATTTGTAAACAGGCGATGTTATTTCTCAGCAAGTTACTGCTTGTATGCACAGGCTCTGGTTGATAGAAGGTAAAACGTTTTCGCACTGTTGTGGTTGACTGTCTTCTTCATAATATGATTTTGTTCGAACACTCATTCTTAATTGCTAGACTAGCGTAGTAATTTTCACTCTTTTACTACACATTTACTATAAAACTACTCAACATATGAACACCTTTCTGATAGGTATTTTTTATCTATTGCACATTTTATACATAGTATTTTTCTCTTTTGTGGGCTAATGCCTTGATCATAAAAGAGTTTTAGGGGTATTTTCAATTTATTTAAAGAATTAAAATTGATATACTATAAGCCAAATTTATTTCCAAAATTTTACAGTTAAATTTCCATTATATATAGGGCTTTAATAATCACTTTGTTTGATTTTACTTTTAATAATGTTAACTATTTATTACATTGTATTCTACAATTTTGTAGAAAAGAATTTGTAAACCAATCTTGTGGAAATTCAGATTAAAGTGAAGCCTTATGCAATCTACACAATATATACACTAGACAATCAAAATTAGGAACCTCGAGAACAAAATATCCAGATTTAAAAAATGTAAATACAGTACTTGAACATTCTTGGAATTTGTAAAGCGCGTCATATAAATACTTGACACTAGTCCATATCGTGAATGAGTAGTATCATTCAAAGCTCAGTATAATCGGCTAAAACGATATTAATTCATACCAAGAACTGTAACAGTTGAAGAGTGAATAAATCCCACCAAAGTGATCAGTTACAATTCAAACTACTTACAAGTCCACTGTAGTATCTACAAGCTAGATAGATGGATTAATCAAATATATGAGTAATAACAGCGTTTACATTAGTAATACTGTTATAGTATTACATAGTTATGGGTGTTTATTAAAATATAAATCTTACAAAGTTTTAAATAAAAATGTAAAGCTCAAAAATTCTAATTGATAATAAAAATTATATTTAATATTTATAAAGATTGCATAGTGAATAACTACTATCACATTACTTGGTCACTTTTAAATAACGAACTCTAAATTATGGTCCTAATTATTGGAAGGTTAGAGAAATTATGTCTTCTATGAAAGAAATCAATCGTAGGACGAAACTTAATTGTAAATTTGTCATAAAATCTGTTAAAATAAACGTAGAGACCTCCTAGTTTGCATTATTGGATTTCTTTTTTTATTCCATTTAAAATGAGGGGTCGCATGATAGGGGTTTGTATTTTAAAATGTTTAGTTGCCCCCCTTTACCCCCCTTTAGAAAAGGGGGGGGAAACTTTCAACAACTTGAAAATTTAAAAAAATATGTTATAATATGTAGGGTCAAGGTTTCACATTGATATCTCGGGCCGTTTAAATTATATCCATAAAACTCACTCTGTATAGAGTTTGACTTGTTGGCACAATCAAGCCTTTTTGTCATTGTAAATTTACATATACTTTATTATAAAGTGGTCTAACACTCGAGCTTTAAGTTCAAACTGATATTTATTTTTAAGACAAATACACTTCATAACTTAGTGCCTTCCAATAATAATGTTTGACTATGTAGTATACGTAATTGTCTTGTAATTGCCGTTTATAACATGCAGGTGCTTTGAAAACTTTGATCTTTTGCAGTGCCGCCTTGTTGGGAGTTATATTAATGAGCATATCATATAAAACTTCTCCGTAAAAAAATACAGATATAATTACAAAAGTTCATAATGATCGGTCTTATAAGATTCTATAAAGGAAATACAGATAAACTAATTGATATGTTTATTTTAAATGGTCTCGACGTGTTCAATTTCAGAACTGGAACAGCAAAGTACTCGTATCTAAAATTAGGGCATACAATTCTTATTTATATCAAGTAATATCTGAAAAATAATGTGAACAATAACAACGTAGTTTACATACCGATACTTACACAATGAATGTTATTGTAACGATAATGTGCTGACTTACATTATATACAACAGACCATAATTATTGCAATAGATCAATATATTTTACTGGAACTAACCTAGTTTTTAGCGAAGGTACTTTCAACACACATTTTTACAGCACCACATTCAATTTTGTAAAGTTTAATTGAAAAGGATTTTAACTATTAAGTTTATTATTACCGTATTTTATTAAAATTTAATTAATCAAGAAGAGATCAGACTGCAGATCTAGAAAATGATTGTTACTGATTTTTTGTATCACTGAACGATGACAAGTCTCTGAAAAATCAAATGTCCAGAAAATCCTGTTTCTTTTAGTACAATTGCTTCAATTTGTATAAATATTTTATTATAATAACTATAAATACGCTTTCACAGCAATTACAGTAGAGTAATAGTCTGTATATTCTCTGTAAAACATAGTCTGAAATCCTCATGATACTTCGTTGAGAAAAATAAAATCGGAACATCTGTTTTGCACAGCAATCCATATCCGCCGGTGGCCACAATATGAGGTCTCAGCAGGACATTAGTTATTTCAACCGACCCAGTTCGTATTGCAGGTTTTAATTCAGTGCCACATATATGTCAGAGTGTGACACGATATCAAAATAGTTTATGCCTTTCTATATTCGTGTTCACCCTTTCCACGTGAAGTGTGTGTTTGTACGTGCGTGTGTTTGTGAGCTGAGCTTAATTACGCTTTACAAGAAATGCATAGTAATGTTTTGTTTCAATAGATGATGAAGCTACTGAAATAGCACTTGAAAAACTTACAATCTGGATACAACTTCGGAAATTTGTATTACTATATATCATTTGTCTTTAGGTAAAAACTCATTCATCTATGCACCTCAATCATGTCCCCCGGACTGACACGAGCACCCGATTAGGAGAAATGTTCAGAATAAGTGTATAAAACAGCTCTTCATGTTGTTTGGTAAAACATGGGCCTTTAGAAAAATGAAAACTTATCCAAATCCATCTGAATGTGAGAATCACGACAGTATTAATTTCGTGACAGTTATTCTCTATACACTATACCAAAAATTGATAGAATCATAATTAATAAAATCATAATTACTTCGAAACGTGAAGGAAAAAGGATTTTTTCGGACATTTGCCATCGTTTAGCGATACAAAAAAATCAATAACACTACGTTTCGACAGCTGCAATCTGATCTCCTCTTCAGGTTAATAACTAACCTAATTACAACCTATGTTAAAATAAAGAAAACATACCAGAGCGTTATGACACGCATAAGGCAGGAATCGCAACCACCATTCCCAACTTCACTAACTCTAACGGTTCAAGGTCTTTGATTTGTTTACTGGTTCCGGGTGCGTACCGAGAATCAATTCTTTGTTTGAAGTTTGTGTTTGACGATAGAAGGATTGTGAAGGGAACAGGAATTCTTCCGGAAATTTGCCATCTTTCAGTAATACGAAGAATTAAGACTTATCTAGAGAATAAGGGTTTAAAACAGCTCTTGAGTACCAAGAATGGGTCTTGATAAAACTTAAAACTTATCTAAATCCATCTGAATGTCAGAATCACAACAGCATTGTTTTCGTGACAATCTTTCCCCATAACCTTGACCAAAAACTTGATAGAATCGTAATCGAAATATCATAATTGCTTCGACTTGTTTCCATTCCAATACATGTGGTCACATCTTCTAAGTGGACGGATCTCTCATTAAAAAAAATGGACTTGGACCTCTTAGACCAATCGTTCTCGTCATGTATCATGTCTAAGCGAATCCATATCGCAAATATCCAGTCTACCAATATATGACAAATTGAAATAGCTGGGTAGCGAAACTCTCACCAGCCTAGGAACTTTGAGATCCACGGAATTACCAGTCATACTCTTAATTGGTATAATTGTGTAGCCACGGATTCTATTCCAAGTGACACAGTGATGGCGAACCACAATGCTTTGGTCGGACTGAGTCACTAAGGTCAGAAAAGCAATAGACAAGAATCATAGTTTTTAAATAACAGGACAATCCATGTAATACGGTCCAAGTTCTGCTCTTGATTCAACTCTTTATCTGTTCAGGGAAAATGAGCTTTTAATGTATAAATACATTTTGATAATCCATGAGGTACATACATGTACTTTATATTAATCTTACTCTCCTGAATCACACACGAGAAAAATGAAGGATTTACCATGGAAGTATATAGAAAATCCCGAAGTTTTAAGGCATGTATTTAAAAAAATATGTAAACCATAATTTACGGTTTCATTGTATACTCCTAATTCAGCACTACTGTGAAAGTTCACCTTTAATACCCAATATTTCGCATTTACACGACTACATCAAATTTGTCCGAAAAGAGAAAACTTCTTACAAGAGTATTTATAGGAGTGACAGAATCAAAGTCCAGTGTGCAGGAAAGTTGGGATTGGGCTACTTTGTCCCTACGACTACTGCTGACTGAGCTTGGACCTTGTTACTGCTGGGACACTGACAGGCATATAATGGCTGTACCCTTGTCTTCTGTCTTTCTCCTTCTCAACAACTGTCCAGCTATCGTTTTCCTTCCAATTTATCCCCTTGTTTGCCTGTTTGCCGTTCACATATATTATTCAGATTTATTCCACTTAATGTATCACAGTGCGTAAAATGTTTTCTGCTTATAAAGTTACTGATGCATGTTTGATTTCCTACCTCTTTTTTTCTCAAGCCACGATAAAATTGTCACACACAAGTCAAGGGAACCTACCAGTTTTTTAGCACCTTGTGTACAAACATTCACAGTTTTGTTCATTAAGGTAGGTTTTATAACAAACGTTTAAATAGTATTTGAAACGATGGGTAATATATGGTTTAAATTCGTTACTGGTCTAGTGTGTAATAAAAATTAGATATTAATTCGTCTTTGCATTCTACATTACACTACTTACTGATCAAGCCCTGTATGTTTAATACTTTCCACAATTTAGATGTAATATTCAGGTAAGTTTGTAATATGTTACGTAAATATTATCATAATTTTTTCCGAATTCTAAATTATTCTGAGAACTTGTCCAATTTTGTTCTCTATCAAAGAATGATAGATTGGTCCAAATTGGTCCAGCCAAGAATTGGAGCTTAGCTACACATTTAGCGATTCAATCGTATTTATACAACAAAGTTGTAGTCTAGGTTATGATTTTATTATAATCTGAATTCCTTAGCATGACATATACATCTCCTCCTTCATATCTTTTATTTCAAAAAATTTATTCATTTCAAATCAGTATAAATTTAAGACACGTAGAATTTATAAGGAAATATTTTAAGAAAAACTCAGTTAATGTTACCAAATCAATATTTTTTTCATAATGTGAGTCACCAAATCTCATTTCACCACGTCCTGGAAACTATTTATACAGTAGTATTAAGTAATATATTTAAGTTTAATGGGTGTTTTTAAATTCTAAATGATTCCACATCTTCAAAGACTTATAGTGCAGTAAAGTGGCCAGCAAGACTACAAAATATAGTGGAATCTATGTGAAGAGGTATTCTGATTTCTCATTAGGTGCACAATTGTCTCCTATGCTAAAACTGGGAAATTAGTTTATTTTGAGCTTCGTAGTTGCTACCTTTTTTGGATCTCTTCAGACGAACATAATTCCAAATTCCTGGAATCAAATCCCAGACACTAAGAGTAATGGGAACTGGAGCTATATTTTACATTAGCATTAAATCAGCTGCATATATTAATTTTATATTCTGCCATATATTTTTACAGCCCCCTTACAACTGAAAAAGTGTGTTACCACCATGCATCTGTTGTGACGTGGACTGGTATCTGGGGGTAAATTAAACCGGGACATTCGTTCGCAGACCAATCTATTTCAGTGGGCCACCAAAATATGAAGGTCTCAGCAGGCCATTAGTTATTTTGCCGGCCCAGTTCATAACGCAGGTTTCAATTTATTGTACGGTATCTGTCATTGTCCGGCAGCGATGTGAAAGAGGTTTATTGCTTTACCCTCTGGTACATTCATTTACCTGTACCTCGTGATCAGCGTTATGGTTATCGTTTTACCTTAACGCACATTTGAATTCTAACCAAAATTGTATAAGTTATTAATGGTTATTATGGAACACTAATAATAAAATCTTCTGTTACTATTAAAAACGTTTCAATAATACTAGTTGAGTACACAAATTTTATAACATGAGATTGAATGTTGCAATTCTAACAGAAAAGACTGGTGAGACGATCTACCCTAAAATTTATAAACATTTGGGTGTCCCAACGAATATTATAAATAGTAAAAGAGTTTAAATATTTTATGGTTTGTAAACGAAGTAAAAGAATAAATCATTTTAAGTAGTGACAGGAAAAGCTAGGAAGTACACTTTCCACGAATCAAACAATATAAATTCTAGATATCTCGGTTACTTTTATTTCTTAAAACTACTCTTTTGAAAAGTTAGGTGGTATTTTTATGGCACCATTAGTTTCGGTGCTGCAAGCCGATTACATATTTAGGTTTTTTGTTAAAGGCTAGTCTTATTCTTAATTTCTGCGAATTATAAAACATACTTTTCAATTTTTATTGGTGTTGAGGTAATGTCTAAAACGAGTGACAACGGTTACTCTAAATTTTGTTGAAGACCCTAGGTCTTCCAAAGATATTGAAAAAACGTGGTCAGTTTTACTTATGACAACTGAATAGGTCTTGCATCACCAATTTATTTGTTTAGTCCAATACTAAAAGATATGACAACTGTTTTATTTGTTATTTTAATTTGTAGTATGCATAGAGTGTGGGACTCACTTTGATCAAAACAGGGAATACCCACTAAATCTCCTATGGGCGACGAAGATCCAGGCTGGAACCTTTTTCAGGATTAATTTCTAGCCGCGCGTCCTTTGCGGATGCTACTTTTACGGGAGCCTAAGAGTCAGTCAGGCAAACCTCTTCTCCAGAAACAGCATTCCTCATGTCCTCACTTCGCATCATTATCCCCATAACGGCTTATGCCAAAATGTTACCGATGCCAAAATGACAATTTAATCAATCAATCCTTACTACCTTACTACATTTTCTTACAAAAAACAACATATTCATATTTTTTACAAAACAGTAACTCGCAGTTCACATTTATGATAAAGCAAGTATATATACCTCATTTATGTATACAAGTGTGTATAGTAATTTTTTTTACAACAAAGACAAAAAACAAAACAAGAAAAGAGAAATAAAACAAATAAATTATGAAGAAAGTGTTAATGTATTGTTCCTCCAGGCTTCGCCGAATTTGTATGCGAGATTTTAAGACTATAGCTCATTGAATGTGTATACAATATGTGAATATATGTGTTAATGTCACATGTTAAAATATCATACGATTGTATGACGTGACATATTATGTCAAGAGTTTTGTATTATCTTGTTAGCCTCAGCTTCAGCTATGTAGGCTTCGATGTACACTGGTATTTTCAAAGTACACACACAGTTTCGTGTCTATATATTATTGGCCCTCCCCGGGATTTGAACCCGTGATTCATATATACCCAGTCAATAGTAAACCAGTCGGTAGGCTTTGATAACGCTCAGCCAATAAGTATTTTTTTTAAAAGATACTGTTGGTTCAAATGAAGTATTCAAGTATTCTACTTTCCTCGCATAGCTTATAGATTACCAAGAAAACAAAGCCTCGTATAATCCTATGAACTATACTTTAAACCTCACCCTAGTAGATAAAGAAGTCAGGGGTTTGCTTCATATTACTGTCACAAGTGGTAAGAGCAAATAACAGGTCAGTTTGTTTGAGTTTCCATTACATGGAAATTTATTATATTGAAATTACACGATAATTTCGTACGGGATATTATACATTCCCTCGGAAAAAAACTCATTCCAAAGGGATACTTACTGGATCAATGAAAATCAAAAACAAAATGCAAATATATTAATTTAACGAGTTAGGCAAAAATGCATTAATAATATAAGAACCAATGAGCATTCAACTATTGTAAAATAAGGGTTGATAAATTCGTATAAGAGTAGCAGCAATTTGTTTCAATCCATTACTGAACAAAGAAGGTAAAATAAATACAATTGTATAATTAACAACCATTCATTACCACCGTTAATGACTTTCCACTCCTCATTAGTAGCGCAATAAGCAACAAAGGCAACGAGTTCCTCCAGTCTGTTTGTTGTGAGAAATAAAGAAACGATTTATCAACCATCACTTCAGTTTTAATGTCTGTTTTAGAAGAAAATTGAAATAATGATATTTTCATATATGACCTACATACAATAAGGAACATTTTATAATAACTACTGTTATATTCTGCGCTACTCGTTTCAATCTTGATCTTAATGGTTATAGTAGCTATAAAAATAAAGTTATTATCGGGAAGGGAGACATTTAATTTTGGAAATATATAAATAATATACTTATTGTGTGTGTGTGTGTGTGTGTGTGTTGTGTGTGTGTGTGTGTGTGTGTGTGTGTGTGGTGTGTGTGTGTGTGTGTGTGTGTGTGTGTGTGTGTGTGTGTGTGTGTGTGTGTGTGTGTGTGCGTGTGTAAATGCAGCTTTGCGTCAAATTTTGAAGTTTGTAGGTATATTCGTTCTTGAGATGTCATTCCAACAGACAGGCGAATAAACACGCAGTCAGGCATTTTCCATCCCCTCTAGTACATAGGCTTTGCTAACGTTTAGACAATCAAATGTAAGAAGCAAAATTTATATGGATATAACGTAACATCACAACAAAATGGACCAATGCATCAAAGTCATAAATAACTCATCACATGGCGGGTTGGACCCGACAGATATGAAACACTAAATTAAAACCAGCGATATCAATTGTTCTTTGGAAATCTCCACATTTTGACGAGCGATAGCGTGTCGAATGGAATTGCCCAATTAAGTTTCCCCTAGATATATCTCCTTTGTATTTAAATATTTTTGAAACAATTTTTTATAATATAAATAATTATAAATTTATAGTTGTTTAATTGTTGATGTTAAATCAGCCAATTTCAAGTTGCAGATTTGGGTATTTACACACTTGTACCAAGCTATTTACTTGGTTGGTAATTTTACTGATATCTCTTACACCAATTCAGATCCATTGCAAGATCTATCCTAATCAATTCTCCTGCTCATCTTTGGCCAAAGTATCGTAGTTTGTGCCAAATTCTTACTTGATGTTCTCCCAACATGTACTATTGATTATTTTTTAAGAAACCTATCCTGAGACCAATCTAGTGAAAACATGGAGTTACGATGTAGACTACTGCTTCAATTTAGTACACTAACCACTCAAAACAAAGAATTATATTCTTGATTTATTTTTTTAATCAATAAATCTCTGTAAAGTGGCGAGTATCAGTGTTTGTCAATATTATATTTAAATTATTAAATTGTGTATAATAAGCCAAAATTATAAATGATTAAGCAGTTAAAGAGAGGAAACGCCACCAAAATGATTGTAACTAACATTTTGATTTCTTAGAAATCCTCAATTCACAAATCATCACAAATTGGGATGTCCAAAAAATCATGTGTACCAAGAATTTTTTATTACAAAATATAAGTTGAAATACCACATTTACCTTTAAGAAAAAAGTTATTAAACTTTATATTAACAATGTTTTAATATAATTAATAATAATTTTTTACAAATTAACATAAAAGGAAAATACAGTAAGTAGAATTAATACATTACATAAAATATAATAATTATGTAACTAATAAAATATTATTTTAAACTAATGATTACAAATCATAGCATTAGTTGATCAACTATAAAATTATCTCTGCAACAATCATGTCCTTAACAAGGATAAATCTCCATAATACTCCTATACATAAGTTGTAGTTAAAGGGTTATTGAATAGTAGTGTAACCACATCAGAAAACTTATGATGAAACCAGTACGCTTAAAGTTCAATAGGGTAATATGAAGAAAACTAATTTGATTTCAGAATGCTGGGTGTCAGAATTCTAAATTTTTAACCCAGTAAATATTCAATCTCAAGATATTATGACGGATATAGTGAAGTAAGAAATTAAACATTTCATATAAATAAATTATAAAACACGCTAAAAAATATTACTTCAAAATAAATATAAAAAATTTTGTAAATATATATATATATATATATATATATTTACAAAATATATACATAAAATGAAAAAAAATTATACTAAATTAGCATATAAATAAAGTGTAACAATAAAAAAAATTAATAATACACAAATTTGTTTTAATTTAAATTTTGACAATATAAAAATGCAATTGTGATTTATAAACCATCATCTATACTTGGAAATATTTTTTTTATACAATTACTGTTATGTCACAAGCCAGGTAATAAATCAGATGCTTCCAATTCTGGTTTTAAACTAGTTTTCATGACTTTGTTTTGATTGTTCTTTGAGTAATAAGAGACCAGGTTAAACTATAAGTGTAAAGCAAATAATTTTAGCGAAACATTCATATGTTAATATTTATATAAAATATTTTATCTAATATAATAAGTTATCGTCCGTTATCACAAGGCAATATATAA
Organism: Homalodisca vitripennis; assembly: GCF_021130785.1. Classification (NCBI taxonomy): domain Eukaryota; kingdom Metazoa; phylum Arthropoda; class Insecta; order Hemiptera; family Cicadellidae; genus Homalodisca; species Homalodisca vitripennis. The sequence goes on from NC_060212.1 coordinate 21,443,823, forward strand.
ATTACTGATGGAGTGATCTCTGACGATAGCAGTTTCTAGTAGTTTTATAACTAAAATTTTAAAAAAAAAAACCCACCCCCCCCCCCCCCCACCCCCCCCCCCCCCCACCCCCCCCCCCCCCCACCCCCCCCCCCCCCCACCCCCCCCCCCCCCCACCCCCCCCCCCCCCCAAAATAGCTATGTATAAGATAGTAGAAAGTCATTTATAACTACTTTAAATGACACCATATTGAGTGTCATTATGGTGTCATACGTACCCCCTTTTTTAAGGATTATTACTGAGGATAAGGTTTTTAAAGAATTATAGCTTTTTGGACATTTTTAACGTTTTGAAAATAGAACCCACTTTTCGATAACTAGAATCTGTATTTTTTTCTCAGTGGAAATTTATGTATCAACCAATCTTGACATAAACGCAGTATTTGCGTAAAGCCACTAAATTTACTAAATAAGAAATATTTAAGTTCAACAGTAGAAACTTGTGCAAATGAAATCGCTGCTTTATTGCGGGGAAAATACCTCTGACTCAACAGTCCAGCGATCATAAAGTTTCTACCTCTCTTCAACTGAAAGTATGAGCTTTAAGGGACTAAAATTTCAGTTTTTACGGTTCTATTAAAGTTTTAAATAGTAAAATTCTAGCTACAGCAAATGTTGGAGATTATAACATTAGTAATAAATATAGACCCTGGTTTAAAAAAAACCACATATGATATTTTGAGAAATAATAACATATACTGATATAACTGTAATCACCATATTATAAACTCTGATTCTCGTGAATTGATACATTAGCCGATGTAATTCAACTTAAACCCCTCCCTTCAAATTACTCCTTGATTGTTTTAAAAATCATAAAAAGTAAAGAAACAATAGAACCTGATATCTTTGATGTTTTATAGAGACGTAGGTTTCGTAGGAAATGTGGATCCTTATTTGCACCTCTCTGCCATGTGTTGAATTTCAAACGCAATTCGAATTTTTAATAAAATTAAATTGAGATCTAACGATTATGTGCACGTCTCTAAGTAGACCAATGGAACCTCCAAAGCCTTTTCCAGTAAGATATATTAAAACATCAAACTATAAAAGCAAACCGTGTATCCTGCAGTAAATTGATACATCAATATTATATTTGTTGTATTTTAAATATTTAGTATCCGTTATTTGGCATCTGTTACTACTTAAGTATGGTGAACTAGTTACAGAACTACTAACTTATAGAAGAACTAGATACTGAAATTTTATATTTACTCCGTTTAGGAATACCCGTACATTTTCAAATGTATGTTGCACTTGAATGATTGCAATAATTATTAAAATGTACTCTTATATTGAAGAAAGCAAATTTTTACTCTTCTAAATCTTTAAATTGCATATTTTTATGTTTTTATTTTACCTTTAACGAATTGCAATGCAAAAGTAGTATTTCAGTTTTCAGCAGAGTAAAAATGCTATAATAATGCTTCAAAATCAAAAGTTAAATTTATTAATCCAACTGTTTCCAGAAAAAGTTTGAATTTTTAAATCCAACTGTTCCTATATATTTAGCAATAGTTTGGTACAAAACGGATACTAGCTACCTAGGTGTAGAACCACGAGTACGTGGGCTTGAGCAATCAAATGTTGAACAATAAAACTATGTTTTTAAATGACCTTGAAACCTTTCTCAAGTGGCCGTGTATTACCACAGACCCAACATGAATATTTGTTTTTATATTTGAGTCAATCATAGATTTAGATTCTCTAAGATTCAACTAAACATTAATATTTCATAAATTTAATAACTACGTAAATCCAGGAATGTATTACGATTCCCTTAAGAATATATTCAATTAAAATCTTACACATGCGATCTTCCAATCATAAAATATCACTGCTGACACACTTATTATCTTTAGATGTTTCGGTTTTGCTGAGAACAACCACTTCAGTAAAGAGGTGCTAAATTTAAAACTGGGTAAATTTAAAGATGTAGGAGATGATAAGGACTGTCTTCTAATCTTTTTCTCTACCATTTTAAGGAGTTAAATAAACAAAGAAGATATATGTATTATCTTTTGAGTGTCCCAAATTACGTTTTACACAACCAAAAAAATATAAAAAGCTGTCCAAATTAACTACTGTTCATCGACTGCTTATGTGCAATATTTTCACTTATCAGCGATTTTCTCAAAAAAGACCTTATAAGCCCATAAATTACTTTTCATCAATTACTAAGTCAAACTATAAAAATGAATTTGATATTTTATAGTTGGCATTATTGTAAAACTGGCATTAGCTAATACTACCATCCCCAACATATATTAGATTATGTAGGTTATTTTTCTTAAGAAATGGAAAGGTAATTAATTAATAGATGCATACATTTTGTTTATATTTTCGATTCTCTGGATTTGGCAATTAACCCGATTTTTAGTACATCTATACTCATTTATACGTTATAAATGACCCTATGAGTCATGATTTGTTGAAGGATATGCAATGGACTACGAACAAGACCGTAGATTCCATACATAGTTTTAAATAAGTGAAAGCAAAACATTACGTTTCCCATTATAACTAAAACATAACATAAAAATACAGAGTAAGAAATGATACAATTTGAGTACTAACTACTAACAGAGCCATTGAATAAATTGTTTAGGTTATATCTGAATTAAATTACCAGTGTACTATTACATAATTCAATAAGCGCAGTTTTGTGAAGTATCACAGCAGCAAGATGTTATTTTCCATCTGGACTTCAAGTTTCCATAGTCAAATTAAATTATTCCATAAAACACACTCAGTACATGGGGTTGTTTTCTTGTGGTAAAAACACAGGTAGAAGTACGCCATACCACGGGCAGCGTAACGGACTTCGGTAAAGATGTATGCCAACTTTCAAGTACATAATATATAGCCCATTTCGTCCTTGAGGTGGACAGACAGTAAAAATTGTACACCTCCCGGCAGACAAAAGAGGAAACTATGCCATGTAGATCTTTTTCGACATGTCTTGCAGATAGTTAGGTTAAACTTTTTACTATGCCGACTGTTAACATTTCACATGATCAGTTCATTTATACATTTTTATACTCTACAATTTTCTGTTGCTATTATGAATACCAAAATAAATATGTTACCTTACGTTCAACCAAATTCTATAACCACGATCAAACTTAATTTTGCTTGCATAGAATTACATTCTTGGATCAGTTAATTCTCAAGATACCGTACGGACAGACAGACAAACAGAACTGGAATTCTTTCAGACCCTCTTTGCTAACGCTCAGCCAATAAGTAGTTTTTAAAGATACTGTTGGTTCAAATGAAGTATTCAACTACTTTCCTCGTATAGATTACCAAGAAAACGAAACCTCATATAACCCTATGACTATACGTTAAACTTCACTCTAGTATATAAAGAAATCAGTGGTTGGCCTAATACTACTATCACAATTGGTAATAGCAAATAACAGGTCATTTTGAGTATCAATTACATGGTCATTGATTATATTGAAATTACACGATAATTTCGTACGGGATATTATTATACATGCCCTAAGGAACGTACACATTTCTATGGAATACCTACTGTACTGTATAAATGAAAATCAGAAACAAACTGCTAACTTTATTAATTTAATGTTTTAGGCAAGAATATATTATTTTTAATATTACACGATAATTTTGTACGGGATATTATACATCCCACAGAAGCTTACTCATTCCTACGGGATACTTACTGGACAAATGACAATTTTATTAATTTAACGGGTTAGACATGAATACATTAATAATATAAAACAAAAAACATTAAACTATTGTAAATTAAGGCTTGATCTATTCGTCTAAGGAGTAGCAGCAATTTGTTTGAATCCATTACAGAACAAAGAAGGCAAAATAAATACAATTGTATAATTAACAACCATTCATTACCACCGTTAATGACTTTCCACTCCTCATTAGTAGCGCAATAAGCAACAAGGCAACGAGTTCCTCCAGTCTGTTTGCTGTGAGAAATAAAGAAACGATTTATCAACCATCACTTCAGTTTAATGTTAGTCTATTTTAGAATTAAATTGAAATAATGATCTTTTCATATATGACCTACAATAAGGAACATTTTATAATAACTGCTGTTTATATTATGCAATACTCGTTTCAATCTTAATCTGTTATAATTACTATAAAAATACAGTTATTATGGGTAAGGAAGACATTTTATTTTGGAAATACATTCATAATATACTTATTGTGTGTGTGTGTGTGTGTGTGTGTGTGTGTGTGTGTGTGTGTGTGTGTGTGTGTGTGTGTGTGTGTGTGTGTGTGTGTGTGTGTGTGTGTGTGTAAATGCAGTTTCGCGTCAATTTTGATGTCTGTAGGTATGTTCGTTCTCAAGGTATGGTTCTAACGTTCAGGCAAATACAAATTCAGTAAGTCATTTTTCATCCCCTCTAGTACATAGGCTTTGCTAACGTTTAGACAATCAAAGTTAAGAAGCAAAATTCATGTGGATATAATGTAACATCACATCAAAATGGACCAATGCATCAAAGTCATAAATAACATCTCACATGTCGGTTTGGCCCTGACAGATATGAAACACTAAATTAAAACCTGCTATATCAATCGTTCTTCTTCGGAAATCTCCACATTTGACGGGCGATAGCATGTCGAATTGAATTGCACAATTACATCCTCTAAATACATCTCCTTTGTATTTAAATCTTTGGAAAACAATTTTTATAATTTAAATGCATTATACATTTTAACTTTGATATTAATTCAGCCAATTTCAAGTTTCGGTTTTGTTATTTACACGCTAGTACCGCTATTTACTTGCTTGCTAATTTTACTGATAACTCTTACATCAACTCAGATCCACTGCAAGATCTGTCCTAATCAATTTTCCTACTCATCTTTGGCCAAAGTATCGTAGTTTGTGCCAAAGTCTTGCTTGATGTTCTCCCAAGATGTATTATTGAACCTATTTTAAGAAACCCATCCTGAGACCAATCTGGTGAAACAATGAGACTGCTGCTTCAATGTATACAGTAGTACACTAACCACTCAAAACAAAGAATTTTATTTTTATTTCTTTTAATCAAGAAATAACTCAGAGTTCCCTGAAGAAGTGGCAAGTAGCTTTACCAATATTTGTTGTCATTTTTATGATGTGTTATAATTATATTGAGTTTTGATATAATAAGCTCAAATGACAAATGGTCGAGCAGTTGAGGAGAGGAAACTCCACCAAAATGGTTGTGACTAACATTTGATTTCTTAGAAATCCCAATTCACAAACCATCACAAATTGAGATGTCCAGAAAGCATCTTCACCTGAATTTGGATTACAAAATATAAGTGGAAAACCACATTTAATTTTAAGAAAACTTCTATAACATTTCAATAATTAATAAGGTTTGACAAAACATAAAATTAATAAAATAATCAACATTTATTATAGGACAATAACAAGGTCAACATTTAATATTAAAAAGAATGCATTTGTTCTCTCTTGCAACAAGGTAGAAATTAAATACCTTACATAAAATAATTCAAAATATAAATAATAAAATAAAGTATAAAACACAATTAAATGAAAATAAAAAAATATTATTTAAAATTAAATATTACAAATTATAGCATTAGCCGGTCAATTATAAAATCTCTACAACAATCATGTCCTAACAAGGAAACCTAATACACCTATACATATGTTATAGTTAGACAGTTATTGAGTAGTAGTGTAACCACATGAGAAAACCTATGATAAAACCAGTACACTTAAATTTCAAAAGGATAGTATGAATATAATTATTTTTTTTCTCATTCTGGATGTCAGAATTCTAAATTTGTAACCCAGTAATTATTTAATCTCAAGGATATTAGTCACGGATATAGTAAAGTAAGAAACTAAACATTTCACATAAGTAAATTATAAAACACGCAAAAAAATATTACTTCAAAATAAATACTAAAAATTGTATTTACAAAGGTAATTATAAAATACATACATAAAATATAAAAATTAAATTAAATTAACATATAAATTTACAAGCGTAACAATAAAAATAAAATTAATAATACAAAAATTTGTTTCAATTTAAATTTTAAAATATAAAAATGCAATTGTGGTTTATAAATTATTATCTATACTTGACATATTTTTTTATACAATTACTGTTATGTCACAAAGCCAGGTAATTAATCAGAGGCTTCAAATTCTGGTTATACACAAGTTTTCACGACTTTGTTTTTATTGTTCTTTGAGTAATAAGAAATCAGGTTCAATTATGTGTCAAGCAAATAATTTTAGCGAACATTTATACGTTAATATTTATATGTAATATTTATAAAGTTGTCGTCGTTATCACAAGGCAATATATAAATTACTGATGGAGTGATCTCTGACGATAGCAGTGTTCAGTAGTTTTATGATTAACATTAAAAGAACCATAAAACTCTAAGTTTGCGCCCTTAGGAACTTATTCTTTCAGTTGAAAAGATGTAGAAACTCTGTGATCGCTGGACTGCTGGGTCAGACATATTTTTCCGCACAATAAAGCAGCGATTTAATTTGCACAAGTTTGTTCAGTTGAAAATAAATATTACTTGTTTAGTAAATAGCTCACTGGATTGCAGGTATTTATACTGTTAAATTGAATAGTTTGCTAATTGTGTTGTAATGTAATTATAGTTGATTAATATAAAATACACCGTGCAATTAATAACTAAATGGATATTAAGTGAACTCTACATAGATAAATGAGTATTTAAAGTTACCTCATTACCTGTTGTGGAGTATTATAAATATTATGATGCAAGTATTAAGATATGTTTATGTTCTTTAGTTTTTAACTAATTATAATCAAGGCAACTTATGATATGAGAAGGATTTTATATAAAAATAAAAACATTTATTAATAAAATATAATCTTATTATAACCTAATCTCTCTTATCCTAATATATATGGCAACCTCTGGGTGTGTGGTTGGTTACCTGTAAACTAGGCATTTTTAAGAATGAGTGTACTTCTAGTGTAAGATTTCATATTTCTCTCGATTGTACTCATTTATGT